>NC_135211.1:42191938-42279438 GCF_052324685.1 Brachyhypopomus gauderio | reverse complement strand
TATTAGGCAATGTTTTGCTTGAAATCTACTGCAACTGGTCTGCAATTACTGTAGCTGAGAATTTAGCAATTGAACTGGTTCAGTGTAAAAATGAAAATATCTCATCCTCAAAAAACATTTATCTATAATTATTATCTTTTATTAGTCTGCAAGTAATTTTTAGTACTTTGTCAACCAGCACATTGCTTAGGAATGTACCACCCTAACTCACCAGTGTAACCTCCTTACGGTGCACAGGTCCGTCAGGAATCTCGAAGAGAGACCAGATCCCAGCCACGGGTCTAGAGGAGAAAGCAGTGACCAGCCACGGGTCTAGAGGAGAAACCAGTGACCAGCCACGTGTCTAGAGGAGAAACCAGTGACCAGCCACGGGTCTAGAGGAGAAACCAGTGACCAGCCATGGGTCTAGAGAAGAAACCAGTGACCAGCCACGTGTCTAGAGGAGAAACCAGTGACCAGCCACGGGTCTAGAGGAGAAACCAGTGACCAGCCACGGGTTTAGAGGAGAAACCAGCGACCAGCCACGGGTCTAGAGGAGAAACCAGCCATGAGTCTGGAGGAGTGAGATCTTTTATAGGAGTGATGAATCCATGGTTAGTAGTGATGGCTGAAGTGGTTTGAGTAGCGTTCTCCTTTAGAGTGTTCATGCAGTATAGAGACTCGATAGGTCCAATCACATACACGGACACATCTTAATGAGTGTGTGTGTGTGTTTGTGTGTGTGTGTGTGTGTGTGTATAAGAGAGAGAGAGAGAGAGAGAGAGAGAGAGAGAGAGAGAGAGAGAGAGAGAGAGAGAGAGAGAGAGAGAGTTCTTAACCTGAGGGGAATTTTGCTGGAGGTTTGATATGAAGATTGTGTGTGTGACTAAAAGTAGGCAGACACACACACACACACACACACTGCAGAAGCAGGTGTAAATCTTGAACAAACAGAGAGAGAGAGAGAGAACAGTGAATACTGATGCATTATTCATAAGCATCAGCTTAGTTGTCACTAGCAGTGAAATACAAATATACTAACTTCCTACCTCTGACTGTCTGCCTGTCTGTCTACCTGCATGTCTGTCTGTCTGGCATTTCTCTAGCACACACTGTCTTCCAGTCCCTGCTGTCTCTCTCGCTTGCTAACACACACACACACACACACACACACACACACACACACACACACACACACACACACACACACACACACACACACACACACACACACACACACACACTCCAGTCTCCAAACACCCTCCTGTGTTTTTCTCCTTCCCACAGATCATTTTGTCAGTTTCTTAGTCTCTTTATGTGCTTATTGCTTCTTTTCCCTCCTCCTCTCTCTCCTTCTCCCTCCCTCCCTCTCTCCCTCTCTCCGTCTCCCTTCTCTCCATCTCTCTCTCTACTTCTCTTTTCTCTTTATCCCTTTCATTCATCTTTCCTTCCCTTGTCTCTCTCCCATGACTGAATCCGTATGACTCCATTTCATTATGTTTCCTTGCGTCTTGCTTCATGGTTCTAACTTTTCATCCTTCACGTGTGTGTGTGCATGTGTGTGTGTGTGTGTGTGTGTGGGTGTGTGTGTGTGTGTGTGTGTGTGTGTGCGCGCGCATATTTCCATGCCAACATGACACTATGGATCTTCATGACTTTGGCCAATAATCTCTTTCTTGTCCTGAAGAAGATGAAAGAACAGAACCATGGGACCGGACCAGACCGGACCAGACTGGCCCAATCCGGACGGGCCGGGAGTGTGTGAACAGGGTGGAAAAAGCTGGGCTCTGCAAACTAGATGCAGAAAGCTCCATGGGTCTACTATCAGCCCACATGCTGTGTGGAGGGCTGGTCAGAAGTTCTTTGAGGACCACACTTGGAGCTCCAACACTTGGAGAAGCCTGAGTTGAACGGAGCTCTTCAGAACGGGTATACGGCTTGGACGCGGTTGTGGTGGGCTTCACATGAAGTGATACACGTCTGTTGGATCAGAAACAGTCCACACACACACACACACACACACACACACACACACACACACACACACACACACACACACACACACCACACAGAGTGAAACACAACATAGAATTGTCCACAGATGTGAAGTCCAGTGATTCGCCAGCTGTTCACCAATGTCGCTGCAGCGTGAACGGCGGGAAAGGCAGGGTCGAGGAGGGGTCAGAGGTCAGGGGTCAGAGTGCTGAGAAGAAACTTAATTACAGCCTCTCAGACTAGAAGAGGCGGACATTGTCCTTTAGGTTCTTGAGGGAGGAGGCCACACGTCAGTGACGGAAATAAAAGACAGATAAAGGGAAAAAACCCATGTAGGAAAAAACAGAGAAACACATCCTGACATCCTCAATGGGGAATCTGTGTGAAGTGGGTGAGGTGGGTGGTAACTACTTGGGTGTGGTGGTAACTACTCAGGTGGGGTGGTAACTACTTGGGTGTGGTGGTAACTACTCAGGTGGGGTGGTAACTGCTTGGGTGTGGTGGTAACTACTCGGGTGTGATGGTAACTACTCAGGTGGGGTGGTAACTACTCCGGTGTGGTGGTAACTGCTCGGGTGTGGTGGTAACTACTCCGGTGTGGTGGTAACTGCTTGGGTGTGGTGGTAACTACTCAGGTGGGGTGGTAACTACTCCGGTGTGGTGGTAACTGCTTGGGTGTGGTGGTAACTACTCGGGTGTGGTGGTAACTACTCTGGTGGGGTGGTAACTATTCGGGTGTGGTGGTAACTACTCGGGTGTGGTGGTAACTACTCCGGTGTGGTGGTAACTACTCGGGTGTGATGGTAACTACTCCGGTGTGGTGGTAACTACTCCGGTGTGGTGGTAACTACTCCGGTGTGGTGGTAATTGCTCAGGTGGGGTGGTAACTACTCGGGTGTGATGGTAACTACTCGGGTGTGATGGTAACTACTCGGGTGTGGTGGTAACTACTCCGGTGTGATGGTAACTACTCCGGTGTGGTGGTAACTACTCGGGTGGGGTGGTAAATGCTCGGGTGTGGTGGTAACTGCTCAGGTGGGGTGGTAACTACTCAGGTGTGGTGGTAACTGCTCAGGTGGGGTGGTAACTACTCAGGTGTGGTGGTAACTGCTCAGGTGGAGTGGTAACTACTCGGGTGGGGTGGTAAATGCTCGGGTGTGGTGGTAATTGCTCAGGTGGGGTAGTAACTACTCGGGTGGGGTGGTAAATGCTCTGGTGTGGTGGTAACTACTCCGGTGTGGTGGTAACTGCTTGGGTGTGGTGGTAACTACTCAGGTGGGGTGGTAACTACTCCGGTGTGGTGGTAACTGCTTGGGTGTGATGGTAACTACTCAGGTGGGGTGGTAACTACTCGGGTGTGATGGTAACTGCTCAGGTGGAGTGGTAACTACTCCGGTGGGGTGGTAACTATTCGGGTGTGGTGGTAACTACTCGGGTGTGGTGGTAACTGCTCAGGTGGGGTGGTAACTACTTGGGTGTGGTGGTAACTACACAGGTGTGGTGAGCACTGCTTGGGTGGAGTGGTAATTGCTGGATATCTGGATTTCGTGTTCGAAGCAAAAAGTTGACAAGTAGTTAAGAGAAAATTCAAAACTTGGTTCCTGCAGGTAGGATGTCACACGGGACGGTGAGAAGAGCAGCAAGTAAACACCTCATATAGTCCAGGGCTTCATTAGAGACGCCTGCCCCTAATAACGAGCTCTTAACACAGTGCGCCTTTACTGTGAGCTGCTATGGGAGAAGCTAAAGCACTGGTCCCAGATCAGTGTGTGGGTGTGCACTGTTAATTAGCACAGAAGAGTGTAATGTGGAGAAGCTTGATGATGATGATGATAACGATTATAATGAAGATGATGATGATGATTGTTCGTTCCATTGTGAGCCATTTTCTGAGTAGTTTTTGACATTTTATATTCTTTACATTCTTTGCTGTTTTATGTATTTTGCTGCAAAACAAATTATGGGATTCCATAACCCCCCATCACCCCCCCAGTGGCACATGGCAGCAGCTGTGGTTTGATCCCCCCCCCCCCATACAGAACATGTGCTATTGCCAAATCCTCCAAGTTATTCTGATTCATCTTCACTCTGACCTTTGTGAAGAAGCCACACAGATGAATGTGAATATGATGCTGTTTTTTTATATAATAATAAAAAAGCATAAAAAGCTCGTTTTATTGTTTGTGTGATTTGAAATAGCACACTCGCGCACCTCGTCCGCCCACCGTCCCTCACGAAGGCGTGAGGAGTAATCAACAATCTCTTATGAATTGAAATCCGTTTTTTTAACATTCAGTAATAACAGCGGGCACGGTGCACTTCGTGATTTACATCACAAAGGCCTTAGTCATTCTCCGCCACTCTCCGTCTCCTCAGAAAAACGCCATTTGTCAAATATCATCAGCAGGATTTTTCTCCGTACTTATCTGTGCCGACGGCTTAGTATTAGAGCACGACAACGGCATTATGCTGCCGGTGAAACTCAGGTGTGGTCTGAAGCAGCTGTCAGTCACGACAACCGAGACGGTCCTCGTTAGAGGTCATGCTTGCTCTGCGCTGTCTGCCCTGGTTGGTCTGAGACCCCCCCCCCCCCCCCCCCCCCCCCCCCCGATTCCCACGCACGTGACCTCCAGGATCGTCAGTGAAGGGTC
Source organism: Brachyhypopomus gauderio (assembly GCF_052324685.1). Taxonomy (NCBI): domain Eukaryota; kingdom Metazoa; phylum Chordata; class Actinopteri; order Gymnotiformes; family Hypopomidae; genus Brachyhypopomus; species Brachyhypopomus gauderio. The sequence continues at coordinate 42,274,813 of NC_135211.1, read as the reverse complement.
ACGTGAGGGGACTTTGAAGGCTCGGCTCACGTGGCTTTAGCGCTCGGGCCAAACACGACGAGCTCCTGCATGATTCCGAATGTGAGATCCCGAGCTTTATTCACAAGTTTAAAAACGGTGATAGAATTAAAACTGGATTTATGCGTGATAACACGCATTTGACAACAGAGACAACAGCCTGCCACATGTTGATTGGAGCAGCTTGTCCAAACAGATGAACAACAACGTGACAGACCAAACGACATCGGCAGTATGAGATCAGTATGAGGTCAGCATGAATACTCCCATGACATGAAGAACACATCTGGGAAGCTGACCAGAACCTGAACCAATTCTTTTTTTAATAATAATACATTCATTTTAATAATGAATGATAATTTGTTAATAATGAACCTCCTTTTTCCCCAATTTCTCCAATGACTGAGATGTAATCTCTGTTAACGGAGCTGGTGGAGGATGATAGGCACGGCTGCTGTGTTGAACCACTCATGGTGCATTATGGGATACCATGCTGTCACATTTAGTCCCAGAAGCTTCTTGGTGAGTTTGTGTTTCCAGCAAATGTCATTGCTATAACCGTTCAGACAGTAGCTGTGTCTGTCGTGGCTTCAGACACAAACAGGCCTGACAGACGCTCTGAAATCAAGTGTTAGCCTGGATTAAGTTTGATTAGTTCACTTATGGGTAGTTTATGGGTACCTAGTCTATGAGGTTACCGTGGCTATGCGTAAGTCACTAGGGAGCCTACCTCTCTCATGTTATGACGGGAATCTTTTACGTCTTATGGTTCACGCGCTGAGACCACTGGCATGAGGTCAGTCCTCATTTCCCTGCAGTGACTCGTCCCCCACAGGACGGGGACACTGGGTAAGTGGTGTGATGAGGCACGTCTCATTTTAAACTCCACAAATTCAAAGTTGAACCCTAAAAACATTCGATTAAATAAAGAAAACCAAACTTAAATTAGTTTTGCGGCGTGTTTTGTAACACACGTTTTACTCTGGAACACTCGCAAGGGTCAAAATGTACATTTATGTTTTGTTGTTGTTGTTTGGTTTCCATAGACACAAATAGAACAATGAAAGGAAATAAAAATGCCATCTGGTTTTAAATTGAAAGCAGGTACTGATTTGTTTAGGGTTCAGTTTCTAATGTAATGTGCTCTCAGCAGGGTATGGTGTGTGTGGGTGTGTGTCTATGTGTGTGTGGGTGTGTATGTGTGTGTGTGTGTGTGTGTGTGTGTGTGTGTGCGTATGTGTGTGTAAATCTCCTATTGTTGGGCTAAGAAACCCAATGTTGTTTAGCTGAATTACCTTCTCTGCAAGAGCTCAAAGCAGAGGTGGGGACTCGAGTCACATGACTTGGACTCGAGTCAGACTCGAGTCATTAATATTAAGACTTTTGACTTGACTTGAAAAAATATTCAGAGACTTAGACTTGACTTGGACTTTTACACCAATAACTTGGGACTTGAATTGGACTTGAACCTGTTTACTTGCAAAGACTTGATTTTTTTTACCCCAAATCTAAATTTTAAAACGCATATTAATATTTATAAAGTGCGCCCCATTAATTTCATTTCCGTCCTTCTGACGCAGACCGGTCCTCTGCTTTTCCACACTCTGTACGTGTGTGTGTGCATGAGCTGCAGCACAACCAATCAAATGGGGGGTTGGCGAACGTAAATTTTTACCGGGCGGGTGTAAAATGGACACAAATTAAGTATTATATCGCGATCGATCGATCGCCAGTGGTTGGTGCCAGAGCGAACTAGTAACTAATTGAATCATAGATGTGGATCAGAGGTAAATAAACTAGATTTTTTTCCGGCGTGAGAAATCGGATGTGTGGCGTGAGAGCGTGTGAAGACGGTCAAATGCGTGTGTCTCACGCTCAATGCGTGAGAGTTGGCAACCCTGGGTTCTGTATCTGAACTCGGGGAAGAGAGCCTCTCTCTGTCACCATCATAATATCCAGTTCTATCTCAGCATGGATTGTGTATTTGAAGACATCTACGTCGAGAAAAAAATATATTGACAAAAGTGGAGCGAGTTTTCAGCTATGGGGACATCATTCATCGTGCACAAATGACATACAGACTTTTGGCCAGCAAATGCAATGCAGAATAGTTTACTGAAATGTCTAAAGTTGCAGATTCCTGTTAATTGTTCAGTTCTTATATTTGTTTGTCTTGTGTCACTCACACATGTTCTCCAAGAAACCAGATAAGAGAAGAGAGGGAAAATGCTGTTATGGTTCTTTGTATTGTACTGTGAAAATATCAGCACTTTTTATTTGAACATGGAGTTCTACTTATGACTTTTTCACAGAATATTTATTTCTGGAAAATTGTAGTTTAAAGTATGAATATTTTTGCAGCTAAGTTTAACAAATTGAACTGTGCAATAAAGAGGTGTAATTTTATTTATTTTTTTATACTTCGTGTTTTCAGTTGCACATGTTTTATCAAGATTTGAGGAGAATACAGATTTAAAAAAGAACGCATGTCTATTATTTACATTTAAAATATACCTGCAACATTGGTAAAAAAAAAAAAAAAGACTCGAAAGGACTTGAAATTCCAAGTTTCAGACTTGGGACTTGACTTGACTATTGCCTGTCTTGACTCGAGACTTGACTTGACTTGAGTGTCTTTGCTTGAGACTTGACTCGGGACTTGAGGTATAAAGACTTGGACTTACTTGAGACTTGCAAAACACTGACTTGGTCCCACCTCTGGCTCAAAGTGTGTTTGTAATTTCCTTTTGAAAGACTTGGACTTGAATAGAATTACTAGGCCTTTTGAGTGTGTGCCCTACACACCCGACACAAACACGTTTAACAAAAACGTTTAACAACGGAGTTAAACGTTCTTGGCGCCTGCAGTCGGTACTTGTGATTTTAAAGTAAGGCTACTATTAGCATTTGTAAAAACACCAGCGTGGCAGTTACTTATTTTGACAGGATTGCCTTGTTATCATTCAGACAACAACAGCATCTCATCCTTCTCAGTATCTAATACATGAACAAAACTGACAGCACTCAGAGCATAATGATACCACAGTAAACAAGCTTGACAATAGTGTGTGTGTGTGTGTGTGTGTGTGTGTGTGTGTGTGTGTGTGTGTGTGTGTGTGTATGTGTGTGTGTGTGTGTGTGTGTGTATGTGTGTGTGTGTATGTGTGTGTGTGTACTTGTAACAGACTGCATATGTATTTTGTGGTCTCACACACAAACTCTCTGTAGGTCAGAACTCCAGCGTCCCACACTGTTCATCCAGGCGGGTTCGTCTCCTGTGAGGTTGCCGTTGTGTCTCGGGCAGGACCGGCAGGACACGGCAGGACACGGCAGCTGTAAGATTTACACTAATGCTCTTGTGAATTGGTGGGTTTTTTTAAACAGGAGGGCAACAGCCTGCTGGGTGGGTCCTGAAACATGCTGGGATTTGTAGTTCATGAATGGCGGGATCGGTAGTTCATTTATCAATTAGTGGAGATGTTAGGTATTACATAAAAAGGTACACACCAAGCATTCTCTGATGGAAACACGTGCACTGCTGTGCCTGTCCTGAAGCGGAGTGTGTGTGGTGGGAGGGGGGAGGTTGTTCCCAGGATACATTCATGCGGGCTAGCTGTCATAACACGGTGCAAAGCCACACAAGGAAAATCCCGAGACTAAGCTAATGCAGGCACAACTGACAGAGACAGCATGACGTGACTCTCCGGTGTTCTGGTTCACGTGGCGAGGCGGATGCAGAAGGGAACGATCTTCAAAACGTGGCGCACGCGGGGGAAGCGGCACGGGGGCAGACAGACGAAGAAACGACGAGCGACAACAGCACAATAAGATCTGCAGCCGTCTCTCCCGGAGCTCAAACGAGCCCTTTAATAACACAGCTGGTACCACCGAGGCTCCGCCTATCGGCCGTGTCAGCCTATCAGGCGTGTCAGCCACCGGGCGTGTCAGCCCACCAGGCATGTCAGCCTATCAGGCGTGTCAAACCCAGGCATGTCAGCCCTCCAGGCATGTCAGCCTGTCAGTCTCCAGTGTTCACACAGGTACACTCTCTTAAACTAGAGGCGTCTTCTTTCAATGATGCTGGTGTCCCATTTTTATTATTTTAAATATTCTTGGTTGCCCGGACACCCCGAGACGAGCGGGACTTGGCCCTGCAGGAGGGTTTAACTCGAGGGTACACATTCCATACGAGTGCGTGCGTCTTAGCATGATGCAACTCGCTGCAACGCACCAGACGACGTGAGATCTCGCAGGGTCGTTTGGTGGGGCCAGAAGGCACTGATTCAATATCGCCGTACTCCGTGAAAATGGAGGAATAAAGGAGCCTGTGTTCTCTTTGTCACCAGCTTGTGATCGCAGCCGCCTGTCCACTCCGGCCAGGTATTAGAGAATCTGCCAAAACAAACAAAACCACAAACAAAAGCACGCGGTAATGTGACATACAGCAGGGGCTGCTTCAGTGAGTACAGCCCAAATACGAGAGGGTTTATCAGAGTTTCCGCTGCAGATGTTTGAGTGTTCATGGCTCACTCCTCACAGGGCGATTAGAACACACGCCCGTACGCTCGTAAAAGCAAAGCGCTCCAAACTCGAGCAGCTAGGGGTCCTTCATGTTGGCCTTGTTAGGAAGCTATTTGAGACGTGACGTAGAGCAGCTAGGGAGAGGCCGCCAGCAGGGCGTCACTGCTGCGGTGTTCGTTAGTCGCTGATCCCAGAACAGTCAAAGAATGGTCGATATAGGCTGGAAGAGCCATGTGACGCCTGATCGAAAAGAACACTTAATAAGAGATAGTATTGAATAAACCTGGATGTTATATGGATTCTGGAGTATATATGGATTATGTCTGTGTTGCTCTCGATGGAAAACGGATCAGTGAACACTTCAGGAAACGCTACGTCCTGCCAAGTAGCGGCTTATCTTGTTGGAATAGGCATTAATCAACCATTACACTGGCAATATAGTTATAGACCAGCAAGTCTGGAGGTTTGGTTGGACAACACGACAGAGTCGTTCCGAGACATGTGATGAGATGTTGGGTCTCAGGAGATACAATGCCTGCTTGTCTCAGGTGTGACCTCGCTTTGGCAAGGGGGAAGGAACGATCCAGGAGACCACGGGAGAGACAGAGGGGGAGAAGAGAGAAAGAGAAAGGGAGAAAAGAAGAGAGAGAGAGCACAGAACTCAAAGAAAACCTGTCTAAAACTAACCCATCACAGAAAGTGTATCTTACAGCAAGATGCAGAATCACTCCTGCCCACAACTATTGGTTAATGAGAGGCTGTCTAACCAGTCAAACGAGACCACACGCTGCTGTGACACGGCCCGGCAGGCGTCAGAACCGCAGGAACCTGCGTTTCTCAGGCCTTTGATGTGTGGATGATTTTAGCAGCCGTCCATTTCCAGGGAGGGCAGGGATCCAGGGGGCCGCGGGCTCAGGGAGGCCAGACGAGTTGAAATGGGCCGAGCTGCTTAAGAGGAACATCTCGTGTCCAGTTTCTTTCCAGAACCACGAGTGCAGCATTTCCAGTCAAACTTATCCTGAGTAGCCAACTCATTCTGATTAGCACAATTGTCGCATTTACAGCCATATGCATAAAGAAATGGGTAATATTTTAAGATTTAGAAGACCTACGACAGTCGGTTCCCATTTTAGGCAAATATAAGGAAATACTGCAGAGACGGTGTGTCAGTTGAAGAATGGAGATGTTAAAATCACACACCCTACTGAAAGCTGAGCTAATGTATTTCGATCTGTCAGTAAAGGTGCTTTTGTGTAAAATGCACTTAGTAAACAAACCATAAAAATGCTTTCAGTGCAAAGCTGAACAAAAACATCAGACATTCACACACAGCAACTAACCTTAAGCAAGATGTTCTCCAGATAAATCCAGCCATTCTCCAGCCGTTCAGTGGGGGCCGTGTACCTCTGAGGGCTCAGATCTGGGACCCATATCTTGCTGAGCAGAGGTGGAGCACTGTGGGTCAGGACTGGACCAGGAATGGACAGGGCAGAAGGAGATGATGGGAAGAGGACTGTGAAAACAACCTAAAATGCTCATCTAACAGAGAAGAAGCTACTACACCGAGAGTAATCTCAGGTAGTTGCTTCTAATAGAGTGTCTGGAGAGTTTGTATGGACCGTACATTCTAGAGTTCAGCATTCATTCTCTCTCTCACACACACACACACACACACACACTCTGCACTTTATTTCCACGCCAAATCTCATTACGGTTTCTTGGTGCTCTACAGCTGGGGCAGGGGCGCAGCTTTGCACACTGGGAGGAGGAGAGTGAAGGGTTCATTCCCAGCGCCGTGAGGAGGAGGTCACCCTGCCTGCTCTGGGTAGCTCCAGGCTCAGGTGGGAGCTGGCCTTAGAAAGAGGGAGGGAGTGAGAGAGAGAGAGTGAGAGAGAGAGAGGGAGAGATAGAGAGAGAGAGAGAGAGAGGTAGAGAGAGGGAGACAAAGAGGGAGAGAGAGACAGAGGGAGAGAGAGTGGGAGATTGAGAGAGAGAAAGAGGGTAAAAGACAGAGGGGGAGAGAGGCAGATCGCGAGAGAGAAAGAGAGAAAGAGACAGAGGGAGAAAGAGGGAGAGAGAGAGAGAGAGTAAGTTGATATGAGATGAAGAGAGAGAATGAAAGGGTAAACCTCCACGTGAAAACACCACCCTGCATCTGCGTTAAACCTTCATATCTTCCTGTGATACTTTTACACACACTCACCGGACACTTCATTAGTTACACCTGTTGAACTGCTCATTAACGTAAATGTCGAATCAACCAATCACATGGCAGCAACTCAATGTATTTAGGCATGTAGACATGGCCAAGACTGCAGTTCAAACCGAGCATCAGAATGGAGAGGAAAGGTGATTATTGTGGCATGGTTGTTGGTGCCAGACGAGCGGCAATTCTGTGGAAGCAAATGCCAGAGGTCAGAGGAGAATGGTCAAACTGGTTTGAGCTGATAGAACGCCAAAAGTAACTCAAATAACCAGTCGTTACAACCGAGGCATGCAGAAGAGCATCTCTGAACACACAACATGTTAAACCTTGAGGTGGATGGGCTACAGCAGCAGAAGACCACACCAGGTGCCACTCCTGTCAGCTAAGAACAGGAAACTGAGGCTACAGTTCACACAGGCTCACCACACTTGGACAATAGAAGATTACAAAAACGTTGCCTGGTGTCATGAGTCTCAATTTCTGCTGCGACATTTGGATGGTAGAGTCAGAATTTGGCATCAACAACATGAAAGCGTGGATCCATCCTGCCTTGTATCAATGGTTCAGTCTGGTGGTGGTGGTGCAATGGTGTGGGGGATATTTTCCTGGCACAGAGTTAAGCACCGTATCAATGCCACAACCTACCTGCATATTGTTGCTGACTATGTCCATTCCTTTATGACCACAGTGTGCCCATCTTCTGATGGCTACTTCCAGCAGGATAACGTGCCATGTCATAAAGCGTGAATCATCTCAGACTGGTTTCTTGAACATGATAATGAGTTCACTGTGCTATAATGGCCTCCACAGTCACCAGATCTCAGTCCAATAGATCACCTTTGGGATGTGGTGGAACGGGAGATTCATATCATGGATGTGCAGCTGATAAATCTGCAGCAACTGTGTGATGCTATCATGTCAATATGGACCAGACTCTCTGAGGAATGTTTCCAGTACTTTGTTGAATCTGCCACGAAGGATTAAGGAAGTTCTGAAGGCAAAAGGGGGTCCAACCCGGTACTAGCAAGGTGCACCTAACAAAGTGGTCAGTGAGTGTATGTCCACCTCCATCACGATCACAGCTGTATGAACCAGAGGAAGAGAGAAAGGTTCGCTTCATTTTAAGATTAGAAGGCCATTAAAATGTCTCCACGTTTGTCCTAAATGGCCACTTTTGGCACATTCCTCTTCAATGTGATTTAAGTCTCCATGGAGATAATTAACATGTCCTCTGGAGCCTGGCTGGAGACTGCTCTGAGAGATCCGTACAAGGCACTGAATCGCCTTCACACTGCCCCAGACGCTGGAAATGTCTTTATATTCATGCTAATGACTTATTAAGATCTCTCCGTTGCCACTTCCCCTGACGTGCGCTTTCAAAAGGTATGAAAATGCGGCAAGAAAGTCAGTAATTAGGGCCGGGTGAAGGAAGGAATTGATGAATGAATGTTTGTTTATGGTTCTCGTAGAGGTGAGATGGTTGTGCGGTCAGGTGTGACGTTCTTCGGCGTGGCCTTCCAGTGAGGTGGAGCAGGACGTGGTGTGCAGCCCCCCAGTGCTGTGGTCTTCTATGGGAGACGAAGCTGTTCTGACAGGCTGGTGTTAAGACATATGAGTCTCCTCCGTTGGCTGCCTAAGGGTTCACTCACCATTCAGTCGCACAGCAAGTGGCGGAAGCTTCCGCAACTCGGTCGGCACCATGGCAGTTGCCACGGGTGACCTGTCGCCGTGCGTGACGGCCAGGCCACCACGCCGTTCTGTAGTACGCCGGGTGAACGCGAAACACTCTGAACGTTCGTGCTAAAGAAAATTTTAATGTGGCACAACAAAACCCAGCAACAGGTTTGCTAATTAAACATATTTTTAATTATTTCAGGCATTATCTGGACCATTTAGGGGTTGGTGTACAGTCTGGAATAGTATTGTGGGTAGAAGACAGCAGAAAATGGTACCAGACACCTTCCACTTCAGTATGATTCCAAACACAACACAATGGTCATAACGTTTCTGCACCGAGTTGGAGACACATGGCACCAGGCCCGGTCTGCTACTCCACTCCAGCGAGAGTGTCTGCAAGGTGACAGCACTACGCTGCAACGACATTTGCGTTTACGTTTGAGAGCGTTTGGAGGGCGTTCGTGTCCAGAGCTACCGACGGGACAGCGGGGTGAGGCTAATCCCTGCGCCTCCATGCCAAAGCCCTGGAAGAGGCGTTGGGTTCAGCTGAGAAACGTAAACACAGGGAATAGATAACACAAGTGAATATAAGAATTTAAGTAAACGGAGGACCATCTAGGAGTTTGGGAGGATGGGGGTTGGGGGATATGGGAGCTTTCTTGGACAATTTAAACCCTGGTTTCAGGCAGTTTTGGGCAGAGCGATTATAACGAGGAGCTCTTGAAGGAGACTACGGAATGAAGGCGAGGTCACGGTTCTCCAAGGATCAGTAGCTGATCGGTCATACAGGGATTTAGCTTTAGGTGAGAGGCTGAGGGCTGGGCTCCCTGTTAAGATTATGTAATGCTTCTGGATTATACACTAAATGGTCTGCATAGCATTATCATAAACGAGCTTGGATTATGCTAATGTTTGGTGAGTATTAGCATAAGACATGGCCGTATGAATCCTATGCATGGATGAATGGGTGGAGAAATGGGTGGATGAATGAACTGTACACACGCACATCTCCTCGCAGTTCTTACCATCTTGAAGTGCTGTGAAAGACACTTGTCATCTGTCATCACATGCTGATAGCTCATTAAATCCAGATTACTATGTGCTAGTTTGCATAAAGTGATTAATTGACAATTTTAGCTTTAATTAGACGAGCGCCATATGCTTGCCGCATTGTCTCTGCACCGTGTCGAGAAAGGGGAGAACAGCTCATCATTACCGAATAAATAATCAATGTGAATAATAAAGAGCCGCCAATCAAATTCGCCGTCTTCCTGGCCGTTTTTTGTCGCGACCAAAGCCATTTCATTGTGCAGTCAGAAGAATGTCAGCTGCACAATTACATTGGCACATTGGGATGTTCGTAATACTTCCATGAGACGAGTATAAATGCTGTAAACGTACTTGGCCCAGTTCTGACCTAAAATCATATTTAATTCCACGCCTTCATTTTCTCACATAATAAGATCTTTTGTAGTGGAGAAAGCCGAGAGCCATACCATTTAAGCACACCAGTAGTAGCTCTTTGTACAGGAGACAACAGCGTCCTTCAAACTGTCATCAATCTTGCTGGAATTTTTTACTCTAATTCTTCTGCGGTTCCTTTAATATTATTGTTCTTGCCAAACAGTTTTTATTGATTTCAAATGGGAGTGTGATGACAATGGAAATTACATTTGGTGCCTTAAATAAGAGATTATCGTTATCTCTTTTTGCTATTAGATTATTAGAGTGATTTAAGTAATAGTAATGGCACTGCTCCAATGTCTCATGGACTAGCGCGTGATTCCCCATGAGGATAGCGTTCTTTTCCTTCATTAGGCCGTTTCATGTTTCGAATAAGCCCTGACCATAGATAAGACTCATCACAAGTTGGCTACGCGCCATAAAGCATTTTATTTACAAATGTTAGAGAAGGTTTCGAATAAAGCAGCAAATCGCCGTCCCATCCCAGCGCCTGGGAGCTGTCTTCTGTGACCCGGCAATTTCCTTTCAATCACAGGCCGGCCGGCCGCTCCGACCACCACCAGCTCGAATTGAACGGAATTAGAAGGGCCGCAGGTAATAGCGCTCTGATAGGATTCAGCCGAGAAACTCCCGGCCAAATGTCCGACGCTCCCACTAGAGACAGCTGGAATATGTGACCTTGTCCGAGGTTAAATGCGACTCAGAAGCGCAGCAAATAAACACATTTCTGCCTCTCGCACCCCCAAGTTATTATGGGGACCCGTCCAGAATATTAAATCCAAGATCGCTCTAGAAAATAAAATGCTGGCGTTTAATGGGCGTATCGGGTCGGCGGACGGTGACACGAGCTGTCTCCGTTTGCTGGACCGACAACATTGTCACGTTCATGCAAATGCGAAATATGTGCGTCATTGCGATCATTAAACAGTGGGCTTGATCATTGGTAATTAGGACATCATTGCTTCAGATTCTCCATTAGATTAATGGGCATTTTCCTGCTAATTTGTGTGGCGCCGAGCGAGCACATGTTTTGTAGTCTAAAACAAACACGACTTGTTACACAGAGGAAACTAAAGGTGAAGAGAGTCTTGACACCCTTCAATTTATTCATATCTCTTTGGTTGATTACACCTGATAGTGTGTGGGTGTGTGTGTGTGTGTGTGTGTGTGTGTGTGTGTGTTCTGAGCATGCACTGTTTGGATAGTGCGCTGAAGTGACAGGAATGCTAAAAGTGTGTGAAGGTGTTCGAACAGTGTGTGTTCAGTACGGCACCAGTCCACTGGACCCTGCAGAGAGGACGTATGCTGCAGTTACGTTGCAGGTAATTAGCAAGAAAAGAATTCACCTTGCTTCAGATTCATTAATTAATTATGCAGATAGATAAGGTAATGGATTTGATTATCTTTAATGAGGAAATCGTTTATAACCTGATGAATGCATTGTCTTTTTCTTCCCAGTGATTTAAAGCCTGTTTCCAAGGCGATGTCACATTTTCCTCTTACTATTTATACACAGTCAAATTTTATGGACTTCTCCTGCGTTTGTTAAAAGAGGGCACCCCACATCACTTTCACTCTAGTAGTTTTAGGAGTTTAAGAGTTTATTTGTTTGTTTTTACTGAATGTGTCCTCTCGCTGGGACTCTGGCCATGAGATCGTGAGTCGTCCTCTAACGTGTGCTGCAGGACCTCAGACGTCACGGCCGTCATTATGAAGTCCACTGGCGTCTCTTCTCTATTACTGATGGGCCCCATTCCGCCAAGGACAGAGCTGCAGGAGAGGGCGGGTCAACGCCTCACCTTCACTCCTCATTGGCTAAACGGCAGCTGACTTCTCATCCAATTGGCCAATATTTACTTTTACCTGACTCACCCTAGCCTTGATTGGCTGGACCTCCCTTGGCTCTGGGTTTGATTGGCTACACGACTCTCTGCTCTCTTCTGGTTGCTGTGGCCTTGATACCTCCTTGCTGTCGCCTTTCTGTCTGAAGTTAATGCAACAAACTCCAGCCGAGGAGAGGCGACCTTCAGCAATGTCACCGGAGGCAGCCGGGCCAGCGTGGCTTCAAATAAGAAAAAAAAAAACAGGACGCCGACCTTGTTTCAGACGAACCGAACACGATGTTCTTCGTAATAATCGTTTGCGTTCTCCCACAATTCTTTGCTGCCCGTCTTTGGGCCATAAAAGCACTTCCGACCGGGTGTTATTAAAGAGCGGTCGGCGTGTGGGGGCCACACTTACGGCACCGCAAAGCCATCACAACAACAACAATAACAACAACAACGTCTGTTCACCTTTATATCAGCCACTTCGAGGGCCACTTATGTACATGCATCATTCAAAACACTTCAGAGAGACTTGAAGCAGGGGGGGAAACATGCCTCTGTGTGGAAGTGCGTATTCTGCAAACCCACACACACTCCTCTCGCTCTCTCACACGCTGCAGAGTGTGTGTGTGTGTGTGGAGTATCACTCTCGTGCAATGTGAAGCGATACGTTATAAGCACATTATTCATGACTTCATTACAAAGGCTGATGGAAGTAATTAATCTGCTTTGTGTGTGTGTGTGTGTGTGTGTGTGTGTGTGTGTGTGTGTGTGTGTGTGTGGGGGGGGGGGGGGTGGGTGGGTTGAGGGTGTTTTTCTTCAAATAAAAGAATGGACAGTCCAGAGAGAGTCATTTAGAGTGTAAAAGTGTAGGATTTGGAAGGATTTAGAAATGTTTAGTTTTGCAGACTGAGATCTGGCTGCCTATGGAGTGTGTGGTAGCAGACGGTCCCTCATTGGTCCTGTCGGTTTGGTTTTGATATCAACTGCACCAATAACGGAGTGGGATACGGTTATGAAGGGTTCTGATTGGGCAGGAGCTGTTGCTGTTTTAGACTGAAGGTAGATTTAAGTCCGTCATTGTATCAGGAGAGAAGGTTGAACTCTGTAATAGCAGGGCAAAAACACAGGCAGACAGCATGTTCTGGGATGTTTCTTTCTAGACTCTAGTCCTGTGTTCTCAATGTCCTTTCTTAGAGACATGTCCACAAAAACTTAGACCTGAAGGATCTGTAACGTCCATGCTTACTGAATGTGATGGTAGCATGGCTTCAAATCTGAATCTGCCTTTCACACCTTTCACACATCTCTCTTTCTCTCTGTCTTTCTCTCTGCATCTCTGTGTTTCTATTTCTTTTCTCTCTCTCTCTCCCTCCCTCCCCTTTTCCCTGTTGAGGACAAAGGCATCAAATTACACAGTAAATTAGTGATGCTTCAGCACTTGAGTGAGAGAAAGAGAAGGAGGGAGAGGGAGAGAAAGGGAGCGAGAAGGAGGGAGAGAAAAAGAGAGAGAGAGAGAGAAAGAGGGTGAATGAGACAAAAAGGTGGAGAGAAGGATAGGCAGTCAGGAAAACAGGGAAAGAAAGAGAGAAGGGGAGAGAGGGAGGGACAGAAGGAGAGGGAGAGAGGAAGCGAAGGAGAGAGAGAGATGAGAAACGACCTCTAAACCAACTATGATCTAAGCCCATGAAAGCCTTTGAACTGAATCACCATCACGTGGCAGGGAGGAGAACACTGATGCAGTTCCTGATGAGTATTGAAGCGTCTCATTAGGGGTCTCCAGAACCTCCTCTCATGCACCGGGCCACGCTGAAGCTCCACACCCACCTTCTTCCTCCCCACTGGAAAGAATCTGGCACTAAACAGTTACAGCCGCAGCCCGGTTATGCGGTAAACATCTCGGTCTCTTCAAGTGACCGCAAAACGTCAGCAGTGCATCAGGTGGGGGTCCTTGGTCTGGATCCCAGGAGCCCTGTAGAAGACCGTAGTGGGTTCTCTCTGTTCCAACACACCTCGTTAGTCCGACCTGGAGTCAGGTTAGAGATGAGTTGGAGGACTACACGGTGCTCTGGGCTGATCTGGAGTCAGTTATGTTGGAGTTGAGCTACTTTTTGTCCTGTGTGGTTCTGCTCGGTGGCGCTTCCTCACACCCCCCCGCGCGAGCGCACACTCCCCCCGCTGGTCTTCCTCTCTGTCCTCCTCCTCCTCCTCCCGTGTGCGTGGGGTGATAACGGAGATAGAGAATGCTGACTCTGCGATTCCTTGCGGTGAAGGATAGAGGCAGCCAGCTCTTCATCCTCATCCTCCTCTCCCAACACCACAGGAGGATTAACACACACACACACACACACACACACACACACACACACACACACACACACACACACACTTGCATGTCTGTAATGACACTTCCTTTATCTATCGTTAGGTTGAACACCCATCTTCTCCACAGCCCAGTCATCTCAGGGCAGTTAGCCCAGTCATCTCAGGGCAGGGGTGCCAGGTGCCCCAAAATCCCACAGTTCCGGAGCGCGTCCCGCCGGGGGTGGGGACAGACGTCGCAACGCACGCGTCGTTTGCACTACCTGGCAACAACTTCCTTCTTTTTTGTTGTTTTTACCTCCTTTGGTTTGCTTTTGTTTTGAGGGATTTGTTATTCATTATCCGCTCGAGTGCATATGAGAGAGAGAGAGAGAGAGAGAGAGAGAGAGAGAGAAAAGGGGCAGAGGGGCGTTTTAAGCATGCAGGAAGATGAAGCAGAGAAGCAATTTCTCCGACACTAAGCCCACATCTCGGAGATAGCAGGTGATTTGACATCCTTAAAGAGCTCTACAGATATCTCCATTCCTGCAGTGGCGTTCTGCTGTGGAGAGACGGGGCTGTTCTCCAGGGGTGGGCAGTGAGAAGGGGGCTGTTGTCTCTGAGGAGGGGCTGTTTCCATGGCGAGAGGCAGGGGAGCAGAGGTGCTGGGGTAACAGTCTAACGGTGCCGACAGGGTGTCTGATGCATGGCACACAGGTCACTAATCTGTAGATCAGATAAAATCGACCATCACGACGTCTGACAGCTGGAGGTCAGTTAGGGAGAAGTGTAGCTGAAATCTGCATGACTGGAAGAGAGAGAGAGGGAGGAATTGAGAGCAAGAGAGAGAGAGAGAGAGAGAGAGAGAGAGAGAGAGGGAGGGAGAGAGAGACAGGGAGAGAGAGAGGGAGGGATTGAGAGAAAAAGAGGGAGAGAGAGAAAGAGAGAAAAGGGGGAGAGACTAAAGAAAAGGAGGAAGAGTGAAATAGCAACTTCACAGACAATTTGAAGAAATTAGAGGGTAAGACAAGAAAGATGAAGAAAGTGAGGACAGAAAGAGTGGGGGAGAGAGAGAGCGAGAAATGAAGAGATAGAGGCATGAAAAGCCTGCTATCAATGTGCCGTGGCTTAAGAGAAGCTGTTGTGTCTGAAGGAAGAATTGCAGTGTGGGTAATGGGCGGTGCTTCCGCCCATCCAATCAGTTCCCCCGAGAACTCTTCCTGCCATTCAGCGCAACGCACTTCCTGCTCGATCGATCCCCGTCCGAAACGCCTGAGCCTTGTGTCGGCAAAACAAACAGTTCACTGTCCACCTGGCCCACGTCTCATTCCATGACATCAGCCTTCACTTTCTACTGCCGGCCCCTGAGGTCATGACCTTTGTCTCCCCTCCGAATCGAACGCCTCACCCAGCGACAACTTTGGCTATCGATCTGTCCGAGGACCCGGCGGCGGTCACGGGCGGCTCGGTTTATGGAGACCAGCTGCGGAACGCGAGCACTCGCTACGTCAAATAGAGTCGGAGAAAAGGTCATTCAATTTAGTTCGTACAGATTTCCTTCCCTCCCGCGGACGGCCACGGCATGCTAATGAGAGCAGAGGGGGCGGAGTCAGCCTGCTCCTCCTCCTGATACAGCTTTCTCTGTTCCTCTTTCACCCTCTCCTTCTCTCTCTCTCTTCCTCCTTCTCTCTCTTTCTTCTTCCTTCACTGTCTCTCTTCCTCCTTCACACTGTCTCTCTTGCCCTCTCTCTCATTTTGTTCCCCCTCTCTCTCCCACTCCCTCTCTCTCTCTCCCTCTCTCCTTCTCCTCCCTCTCTCTCTTCCCTCTTTCTCTCCCTCTCTCTCTCTCTTTCTTCCTCCATTGCTCTCCTCGTCTGGGTTTTTTGTTTGCCCCATGGAAAGCAAACACCAGTTCATGTAGTGTGTTATTGGGGCAGTGTTCAGTGTTCAGTGTTCAGTGTTCAGTATTCAGTATTCAGTGTGATCCTCTCTTTAAAAATAAAGCACAGATGAGGTCATTGGAGAACACACACACACACACACACACACACGTAGGGATGCTAGAATGTCCTAAAAGTTATTCATATGCCTCTTTGGATAAAATAGCTTGGACAATTTCATGGAAAATGTGTGTGGTGTGTGAACAGATGGTGTGTAGGTAAAAGAAATACTGATAAAGTTCGGACGTCCGTGTGCAAAGAGAAGTGTATGTGCGCATCATCATTCAGGCTGATAGCAACTGCAACTGTGTGAGGATGTCTATGAGAAAGATAATGACTGTGTGTGTGTGTGTGTGTGTGTGTGTGTGTGTGTGTGCGTGTGTGTGTGTGTGTGTGTGTGTGTGTGTGTGTGTGTGTGTGTGTGTGTGTGAAGTATTTGATTGTATTCTCATGTGACATCATGTGGGAGAACAATGTGAGACATATGCCCCCCACCTCCAGAGCTTCTCCCGACCTGTGAGTTCTTCTCTCAACCCCAGAGCCCCTGGTTTCACTTGGCTGCCTTCGGGCCACTTGTTTCGGGCCGCTGACTGGAACCTCCAGCCTGGATGAGCCAGAGGAGCCCGAGCCGTGATGTCCAAGCTCGTAATGGGAGGCTGACCTCTGCACTGGCCCCCTCTGCTCCCCGGGCCATGGTGTTCCACCACCGGTCACCTCCTGTCTGCTCCGAGCTCCGACTGGAACGCCGGGCAACTCCACAATCCTGTCTGGAATAAATATACAATAATAAAATAAATAACTGCTCTGCACCTCATGAATTATTCATGCCACCAACGTTCTCCGTGACTTATGCTGCTGGTTCGTCCCACCTCTGTCCTGTGGCTATAGAGGCCTAATTTTTTACTGTCCTTTCGAACGGCAGGCGGCCTGGAGATTTACTCGCAAGCCGGTCGAAGAATAGCGGCAGCGGAGGTCAAAAACAGGCCCGTTGGTTCAACAAGGACGAGCAATCGCAGGCCAGTAGCACCGAAGAGCAGGATCAAAGGGATGGGACGGATTAGCGCGGACACGAACAACAAGAGACAAAAAGTCGAACGGGCATCAGACTGCTGGGGATAATGATTGGCTGGTGGAAAGGTGAAGCTAGTGGAACTAGCCAATCAAGCGTGAGCGGCCCATACGACGCCTCCCATTGGGGAGCACACGAATAAACAAAGCTTTTCAAAGCATGTTTTTTTTCTGGAGCACGTTTTCTGTATCATGTTTCACAATAGTCCATCAGCTAAGTTCATTTTGCTTGCCTTATTGATGCGTGGTAGCTGTGACTGCACCATCACGTGCAGTGTCTCCATCCGCCGGAACACGCTCTAATATCCTAGGGCCAGATTCCTCCGCCTGTCCCAGACCGAGAGGCACCAGAGTCTTGGTGCCAACGTGTGCGCAGCTCCCAAAAAAGAAATACCCACAAGACGTTGAGCTGGCTCTGTTGGTGAGCGGCGGGGAAGTGTGCAGAGGCCGTGTGACATGGTAACGCGGTGGTGTGAGACGCGGAGCACGAGGCACTGAATAAACACACCGGGGCCTCTTTCTTTCACACTCAATTATTGCTTCATCACTTGTGCTTGTAGGTGAGAGAATTCATTTGGAACCTCCAGTGTGCATGCGTGCTGGGGTCAGTCTATTTTGATAACGCCAGACAGACTTGCACTCTGTGAGATGAAGAGTGGGAACAGGACACACACACACACACACACACACACACACACACACACACACTTGCATTAGGAGGACAGGCAGTAAACAGGATAGAGTCAAAATCCGGGGGTCATGTGACACAAGGGTGGTGTCATGTGACACAAGGTCATCCATCACCTCAAATACAACAAAAGCAAAGTGAGACTCATTCTGGGAATACAGAACTAGTCGTATCTCTCCCCAACTTTCCTCACATCTCTCCTCTTACCTCTCCTCAAATCTCCTTATATCTCCTCACATCTCTCCTCATACCTGTCCTTATATCTCTTCTCATATCTCCTCACATCTCTCCTTTTATCTCTTCTCATATCTCTCATCATATCTCTCCTCACCTCTCCTCATATCTCTCATCATATCTCTCCTCACCTCTCCTCACATCTCCTCACATCTCTCCTCACATCTCTCCTCACCTCTCCTCATATCTCCTCACATCTCTCCTCATATCTCTCCTCATATCTCCTCACATCTCTCCTCATATATCTCTCGTCACATCTCTCCTCACCTCTCCTCACCTCTCCTCACCTCTCCTCATATCTCCTCACATATCTCCTCACCTCTCCTCACCTCTCCTCATATCTCCTCACATATCTCCTCACCTCTCCTCACCTCTCCTCATATCTCCTCACATCTCTCCTCACCTCTCCTCACCTCTCCTCACCTCTCCTCATATCTCCTCACCTCTCCTCACCTCTCCTCATATCTCCTCACATCTCTCCTCACATCTCTCCTCATATCTCTCCTCACATCTCTCTCATATCTCTCCTCATATCTCTCCTCACATCTCCTCATATCTCTCCTCATCTCTCCTCACATCTCTCCTCACATCTCTCCTCATATTTCTCCTCACCTCTCCTCATATCTCCTCATATCTCTCCTCACATCTCTCTCACATCTCTCCTCACATCTCTCCTCATATTTCTCCTCACCTCTCCTCATATCTCCTCATATCTCTCCTCACCTCTCCTCACATCTCTCTCATATCTCTCCTCATATCTCTCCTCACCTCTCCTCATATCTCTCTCATATCTCTCCTCATATCTCTCCTCACCTCTCCTCATATCTCTCCTCATATTTCTCTTCACCTCTCCTCAGACAGGGGCATGTAGACACACTCGCTCTGACACAAAAGGTTTTTCACATGTTATCACTTCTGCTGGTTGGTGAGAGGACTCTCTGGGACCTCTCAATGTGCGTGTGCTGGGGTCAGCGCTATTTTAATGGCCGCCAGACAGAGTCCGCCGCAGACAACCAGGTGAGGATAGGTGGGAGCAAAACTAACGTGTGTGTGACTCTAAACAACTTTGGTTCAAAAGATTTATTTTGAGCTTTTGTAAGTTAAGCCTACAGCTTTGGAAAAAGGCATTAACCTGAACAATCTGGATTTCTGCATGAACTTTAACTTAAGACACTAAAGTGTAAATGAAGACATTTGGGATTCTCCACGCTGGATTACTGTCGAGTGTTTTAAAAAAAAAGTTAACTGAAAACTGAATGTTTGCGACGTCTGCTGTTCTCGGAGGCCTGTGTGGTTATAACACGACTCTAACGCTACCGAACACAGTTTGAAATGGTGGCAAGTGAGCAAGCAAGGGGTAGTCGTGGTCGTCATGGCAGTCGTGTTCATCACGGTCGCCGTGGTAGTCTACTAAAGGTACAGAAAAAGTGGCCTACGGCAAATAAGGAGACATATTTGGTGTCTCAGAACCGTGTCCAGGGTGTCAGTCATCCTGACTGTCAGGACCCTGGGGGAGGAGAGGAGAGGTTTTGAAGTGAAGAGACTGAAGCTTAAAGTGAATTGCTGTACATTTGGCTGTTAGCTCCGGCTTGCACTGGCATTTGAGTTTTCTTCTTCTCTCAAGCAAAAATAATCACGTCAGGACGCTAGCTGTTCATTACACGCAGGTCCTTATCGCGGCCAGCAGTATTACCTCACCAACTGCTTGGGCGTCTTGTAATTTGAAGTGTGAGTGTACCGTGTCTTAAAGGCACAGGTAGGAAAAGAAGGACAAAAGTGAAAATTAATTTCCAAAAGTTGCCATCTTAGCACGAATGTTGTTCGTCTGTCGACGCACGAGTAGGTGTCCACGTTTCGCTTCTTTCAATTTGCACGGCACTAACGAGAAACGGCTAACGAGGATGGGATATTATAAATACCAATTATCACAGTGCAAACTATGTGTTCAAATCTACTTCGTCTTGCCTCAGACTTTGCGGAGGTGTTAAGGGATCTCAAACACACTTGTTTAGGTGTGTTCTGACACCACAGGACGTGCTGTTATCTGTAAAAGTGGAAAATAATTACAAGAGAAAGACCCCCACTGCTGTTTTTAGCTGGGAGTGAACCTTCTGCAGATAACAGTTTGTCATATAGTGTCAGGAAGCACACAGCCCAGTAAATGTGAGGTTAATGTGCCACACTCAGTCACAGCAGGAGTCCAGCGCTCTGCTGTCTCCACACTCACGCTCCGTTTACTCTTTACAGGTTGGTTCAGAAATGGACAGAAATGGAGCAGTCTCCACAGGGCAGTCTCCACAGGACAGTCTCCACAGGACAGTCTCTACAGGGCAGTCTCCACAGGGCGGTCTCCACAGAGCAGTCTCCATTGGGTGGTCTCCACAGGGTGGTCTCTACTCGGTGGCCTCTACAAGGCGGTCTCCACAGGGCGGTCTCCTCAGGGCAGTCTCCACAGGGCAGTTTCCACAGGTCAGTCTCCACTGGGTGGTCTCCATAGGGTGGTCTCTACTCGGCGGTCTCCACAAGGCGGTCTCCTCAGGGCAGTCTCTACAGGGCGGTCTCCACAGGGCAGTCTCCACTGGGCGGTCTCCACAGGGCGGTCTCCACTGGGTGGTGTCCACTGGGCGGTCTCCACAGGGCGGTCTCCATAAGGCAGAGTATTGTATTGCAGAGTATTGTACAGCAGAATATTGTACTGCAGAGTATTACTGCATGAAGCTATCACAGCCTACACCCTGGTTTAATGCAGCAGTAATTCACTGCTCAGGGCTGAACTGAAACAGCTGGTAATAGGATTTAATGTCCATACCCAATTATAAAGCTCAAACTACACGCTGGACTATTACAACACACACACGCAGATTTGGAAGTACGAATGAGTGCACACATACACGCTGTGATTTCTCATAACATATGAGCAAAGCTTTTCCCATAATCCCTTAATTTATTTGAAATTAAGCATGGGTGTTATTGTACCCACTATTTCATTTGGAATCTGTTGTCTTGAGTCTTATTGTGTGTGTGTGTATGTATTTGTGCCCAGGTTTTCTGCAGAATTACAGCTTTGAGGTGCCTTTATTGAGATATTTATCACATAATGAAGCTCTTCTGTGAGCTGGACTGAAGCAAGGCGGGAGGGAAGCGCCACGACTCTGAAGCTCCTGCTGGCCAAAGTAATAACGGCCCCTTCAGTGGAGCTGCTGCTCCACAGAACAGACGAGGTTGGTCAGAGCTCCACAGAACAGACGAGGTTGGTCAGAGCTCCACAGAACAGACAAGGTTGGTCAGAGCTCCACAGAACAGACGAGGTTGGTCAGAGCTCCACAGAACAGACGAGGTTGGTCAGAGCTCCACAGAACAGACAAGGTTGGTCAGAGCTCCACAGAACAGACGAGGTTGGTCAGGGCTCCACAAAACAGACGAGGTTGGTCAGAGCTCCAGAGAACAGACGAGGTTGGTCAGGGCTCCACAGAAAAGACGAGGTTAGTCAGGGCTCCACAGAACAGACGAGGTTGGTCAGAGCTCCACAGAACAGACGAGGTTGGTCAGAGCTCCACAGAACAGACGAGGTTGGTCAGAGCTCCACAGAACAGACAAGGTTGGTCTGGGCTCCACAGAACAGACGAGGTTGGTCAGGGCTCCACAAAACAGACGAGGTTGGTCAGAGCTCCACAGAACAGACGAGGTTAGTCAGGGCTCCACAGAACAGACGAGGTTTGTCAGAGCTCCACAGAACAGACGAGGTTGGTCAGGGCTCCACAGAACAGACGAGGTTGGTCAGGGCTCCACAGAACAGACGAGGTTGGTCAGAGCTCCACAGAACAGACGAGGTTGGTCAGGGCTCCACAGAACAGACGAGGTTGGTCAGAGCTCCACAGAACAGACGAGGTTGGTCAGAGCTCCACAGAAAAGACGAGGTTGGTCAGGGCTCCACAGAACAGACGAGGTTAGTCAGAGCTCCACAGAACAGACGAGGTTGGTCAGAGCTCCTTAGAACAGACAAGGTTGGTCAGGGCTCAGATCTGTGGGGCTGGAAAACAGAGAACAGGAGAGAGATGAGGAGATGGAGAGAAATGGAGGAGAGATAGGAGTGAGGGAGAGAGAGACAGAGAGAGGGGGAGGAGACGGGGAGAGAGGGGGAGGAGACGGGGAGAGAGAGGGAGGAGAGAGAGAGAGAGGGAGGGAGGGAGGGAGGGAGGGAGGGAGGGAGGGGGAGAGAGAGAGGAGAGAGAGAGGGAGGGAGGAGAGAAGGGGAGAGGGATGAAGGGAGAGAGGGATGGAAGGAGAGGGGGATAGAAGGAGAAATAGAGGGAGGGATGGAGGGAGAGAATGAGGGAGGGATGGCAGGAGAGGGGGATGGAAGGAGATAGAAATAGAGATGGAGGGAGGGATGGATGGAGGGAGAGGGGGGGAGTTGTCTGCTCCTGTTTTCTTCCCTTCAGCACATCGGCTGGATGGATGAGCTGAATTTCGAGGTAATGAGTCCTGCAGACCTGAAGGAGCTGATTAATGGCCAACTGTAGGTGTGAGTATATATATACTGTCTGTGTGTTTGTGTGTGTGTGTGTGTGTGTGTGTGTGTGTGTGTGTGTGTGTGTGTGTGTGTGTTTACCTGACATACTCTCACAAGAAACAGTGGCTTCAGGAGACATGAGTGACAAGTATAATTTTGATGTCACTGTTAACATTGTGTAAATATGCTCCATCCGCTTTACTGTGGATATTTATGTACAATAAAACACGTTGTGTGATTAGTCCACCCATTACACCCAATTAGGGGGTTTACCCCCCCCCACAAGCCTTCATCAGCTCTGGGCAAACTCCCTGATGAAATCAACACACACTTGCCTACATGTCTGACCAGTCATTAAGTCACTTCAAACAGACTTGCTTACATGTTTCTAACACTGTACGACCATCATCGGCATTACTGTTGCTGTGGAGACCAGGGTCATGACCCCCACTTTCTAAAAGGCTTGTCTCCACCGCTATTTGAAAGTGTACTCAGGAAATGTTTTATAGTAGTGCACTAAAGGTCATGTGGAAAACTGGATTTGGCCGTAAAACCACTTCCTGTCGGTCCCTGCACTGATTTCTTCTCAGTAAACATGTATCCGATTTCATAAAAGGGAGGCGAATTTGAGCGGCAGCAGAATTGAACACAACAGCTGGTCCACGTTCTCGTACCTGCTGCCACGGCTTTAGGACGGCCACCGCTAGGATCGTTAGCGACGTAGCTTCTGCCACGGCTTTAGGACGGCCACCGCTAGGATCGTTAGCGACGAAGCTTCTGCCACAGCTGGCCTTCTCACACCGCCCCAGCATCCACCGTGGAGAATCCCTGCTGTGTGGTGATTGGCACCCAGTCCGCTGTGGGCGGAGACAGGCAGCGGGCCTGTGGGTGGAGACAGGCAGCGGGCCTGTGGGCGGAGACAGTCCGGAGCTAAAACGGGAGAGAGAGACCGGTACATTGCGTTTGCCCACAGATGGGCTACAGTAGGAGCAGGCTAATTAAATGCCCCTATAAGCAGCGTAATGTTGTGAAGGACGGATGAGGGAAAAAAAACTTATTTAAGTGCTTCTAATAAAGTCGCTGGTTAATGTACATACATATAATGTTTAACTGTGTAGGTACCATGCTAAACCAGCAGGTGGCAGTACCACTGGCAACACATGGAACAAGCTTGCTTTGACGGAAGTAAGGGTGTGTCTACAGTTCAGGTGTTTAAATACCCTGAACAGCCATTCATCTCTCTCTCTCTGGTTTGACCGACACATAGGTTAGACCTATTAAAGAGAGGCTCCGTAATATCTCCCTCTCTCTCTGGTTTGACTGACACCGAGGTTAGACCTATTAAAGAGAGGCTCCGCCACTTCTCTCTCTCCGGTTTTCTCTGAGAGCACGCGAACTTTCATACGACTAACAGCAAACAGCTGAAAGTCGTATTACTTAATTAACGAGCCCGAGTTACGGTGTAATCTAACCAGCAACTGATCAACGGTACCGCGACAACAGATTCACCTAACTACTTCAATCAAGCTTGCTAACGCGGCCACACGGACTGAAACAAAGGCGATCAATTCCCTGTTGTTAAACCGTGAACGAGACTCGCATTCCTGGACGATTCCCCAGCACACCTGGACGACGTCGTTTAATCAACGAGGAGCCTGCGGTGGAAATTCCCTCCCAATTCCAGGAGAATTCAGGGAGGACGACAAAACCCCAAATCCTCAACACGTGAGACTCTTACCGCTGGGCATAGTTCATCAAAGGGCATAGTTATTTGAACTACAGAGTTAACTAAGTTTTTTTGTTAATACATTCTGAATGTTTGTGTTTAACTTTATTTTCATAAACTTCGTTAAGATTTGTACACACAAGTTCTCCACCTGGCATGCAATCTCCATGTTTTATCTTCTGAATATTTGACAACTTGTAGTTCCCATTCTCAGACACACTACATTAATTTTTAGTTAGTAAGCCAGCTCCATTACTCTTTGTTCTGACCACGTTGGAATAAACCAGCTGAGCTCATTAACATAGTCGCGCTGCTCTACTGTTTGAAGTCGGCGCCATTTTAGTTGCTTTGTTCTCTATAGGAGAACTGAGATTACAACTCCGCCTCCTCACACGCACAAGCGCGTGCACACATTACACTCCTCCCCTTTTTACACACACACACACACACTAAATATCCAGTCTTCACTGTAAATATACTGATCCTTGTTGATGCCGTTTGTTTTAGAATAGTTGGTTTTAAATAAATGTATCATTTATTTTCACCAAATTGTCTGTGTTGATGTCATTCAAAAGTGGTTGTTGCCAAAACCTCCAAAGAATTCATTGTTAAATCCTTCAGATACCAAACCATTCATTACCTTTAGTTGATAACTAAACTTGTGGTTTTGGTATAATTAGAATATGAGACTGATTCTAAAATTAATGAGACTGATTAATAATTAAGGTAAAACAAATAATATCTACTTTAAAGGATTAGTAGGTGAAACCCCTACATAATTGGTGCCCCTGCGTGAGGGAGATTTCTGGCTCAACCATATTTGTTTGATATCGACCATTTTTTCATATCACAGGCTTTCAAGCCATTAGAATAGGACCATCTCCAAATTCGCCAGAAGAGGGCGCCAGAGCGCTTCCCAAGTCTTCCTATAGAGGAAAGCTAATCCTTGGTAACTTTAGTTTGTTGATATCTTGTTCTAATTTGTTTACCATTTGGTTACTATTCACATTCATTGTGCAATCAACTGAAGATCAGTATATTTATTTTACTCATTTAATCTGATTACTTCAATAGTAACTCAGTTGCTTTAACTTGTGTGGCATCCCACTGATTTCCCCTGTACTGCAGAAGTATTAGGATAATTATTTAGCACAGTTATCAGACTTCACTGTCTTTGTATAACTTCACTGTTGCAGTCTTTGGTCCAGTGTGCTAGTGTTTAGTTGCCGGTACCATAATCATCTTTTGCACACTTCTTTTTACCCCAGTTTCAATTTGGCTTGTCTATCTAGGTATTACCCTTTACCTGCCCACACTTGCCAGACACAGGATCCTGGCACATTAGCTAAGCCAAGATTGTACTGAAGCTGACTTGATTTTGTCCCTTTTCTAACTAGTCTATAAGTACATTTAGACTAACCATGGCTTTTCTAAAGCAGAATACTTGTCCATCTCTGGTTGTTCAGCTCCTTCAGATGCTTGAACAAGGTAGAAAGGAAGTTGACAAACCTCTAAAGGACTCCTTTGAGGAGACCCCTACCGTTCCAGATGTAGTTTTTAAAATGTTCCTTCTATGTCAGCAGCAGGCTCGCTTAGTAGAGGCACTACGCAAGGAAAATAGACTCCTCAAACAGGACGCTGCTAAGCTCAGTTCTGAGGTTGAGCGCCTTCGCCACAACCTCCAACTGACCACTCATGCGCTGAATGACGTGCTCACCGTAAGTGAACGTCACACGGGCTTAACAGAAACTGCCCGCCTCCAAAGGGAGAGTGAACTTGCCCGTGCAAGAGCGCAGGATTTCCTTGTAACTAGGTCCGACACCTCTAGACCTTCTAAATTAGTTACAGTAGAAAGCCAATATAGTCAGCACTCCACAGGTGATGATGCACCTGTTGTACGTCCTAAGGCCCCGGCTCCAGTCCCCATGAGCCTTAGGTTAGATGTAACTAGTTCTTCCTCAGAGTATCCATATGATACTACTGACTGTTCAGCTTCTGAAGCTCAAAGTGAAGCCTCTGTGGAGAATCACCCTCCTAGAGCAGATGCCCTGTCTGCATCATCTTGCTACGAGTCAGCAGAGCCCTTTTACTCGTCCCTAGCTTCTGCCCCCTTACTCTTGAGTAACAAAGAGAGTAATACTAATCCTGCTATGTCTTTTGGCCCTCCTTATTCTCTGCATGATGTCCAGACCAGGGACATCCCGTCAGGTACAACAGCTAGGAAGCCTTACTTAAATGCTGAGCATCATTCCACTGACCCACGCACAGGCTGGCGCAGTGACGTACATGTTCCAGCTTCTTCCTCAAGGAGAAATGCAGGTATTTCTCAACTTGAGATGCGCAAAGGCTCACTGTTGCCCCCTATGGACAGAGACCAGGAAGGTAGAAAGCATGCTGGTGACCATTATCCTCCGCATGATGTCCAGACCAGGGACATCTCGTTAGGTACCACAGTTAAGAAGCCTTGTATGAATGCTGAGCATTATTCCACTGACCCACGCACAGGCTGGCACAGTGACGTACATGCTCCAGCTGTTTCCTCAAGAGGAAATGCAGAAATTTCCCAACTTGAGATGCACAAAGGCTCACTGTTGCCCCCTATAGACACAGAGCAGGGCGGCAGAAGGCATGCTGATGTACACCACTGGCAGAACGTACAGACAAGGGACGTCTCACCAGGTAGAGCAGATAACAGGCCTTACTTAAACGCTGAGCATCATTCCACTGACCCACGCACAGGCTGGCACAGTGACGTACATGCTACAGCTTTTTCCTCAAGGAGAAATACAGATATTTCTCAACTTGAGATGCATAAAGGCTCATTACTGCCACCTAGGCACAGAGAGACAGGAGGCAGTAGGCATCCTATTGACCAAGAGTTACACCACTTGGATAGTGAAGGTCCACCTTCCTATTCTAATAGACATGTCCTTGAACATTTCCCTCGGTTAAAGTTACTAGATTCACTAGCCAAGGACATGGAGCCATTCGACCCAGCAAGGTCAAACTACCATGTTGAAGACTACCTCAAAGAAATTGAGTGTAGCCTCTCGGACTTGCCTTATGCAACAGAACGAGAGAAAGTGAAGCTAATTTGGATAACCACCTCTAGATCTGTTCACACATTCATAGAGTCACAGCCGTTTTCCATTAGGGACAGTTACACTCAGCTATGCAAAGCCCTCGCTGAGGAGTATTCCCCTTATTTTGACGAAGCGTCAGCATTCATGTCAGCCATTAAAATTAAGCACAAGCGTTCAGAGCATCCCAGGGACTACTTTAATCGCTTGAAACAAACATTTTTCCAGGGAAGAAATGGACCAGGTCTCACAGAAGACCGAACCTTCAAATCCCTATTTTTGCACAATCTCCACCCTTGTGTGAGAACCAATGTCACACTTTTAGCACGCCAAGGTGACCTGTCGATGCGTGAGATCAGAAAGACCACGCAGACAGTTTGGGAGACTGTTGTGCAGCCCAGTATGCTTGAAGGAGACTCCAAAGAGCTCCAAGATCCTCCCTATGATTTCCCTGTAAATTCAGACACTGTTCTTTCTGCAGGCCCCTCTCACTACTCTCGTCACAGGGACAGAGCCAAGAGGTGGAAAGAGAGGCAGAACCAGTGGAAGGGGGGACAGCCATAGATAAGGATCAGTTAGTGGACCTCCAGCCTGAGCCAGGAGGAGGTAGAACTGACTTTATACGAAGTTACATGTAAACCTTCAGCCTGTAAACATGTAGCTATGTTTCCAGATCTCTGATCTTTTAAAGGGAGATGTTCCTGGCATCATCTCCGCTCACAGTTCTGTACTTTTGCAATAGGTTCTTTACTAAGGGGGGTGTACCCGGCGTTACCTCCTAACTGCTATACTACATTTTACCCCTCACACATCTTGTATTCTCTTCTCTACCAGCATAGCAAGAGCTATTAACTTTTGAGACGCTATATGGCAGTCCAGCTTTGTCTAACAAGACTAGTGAAACCGTTTCTCAAATGTGCACAGAATATAGGAAAGCACATCCGTTACCACTGTGATGCAGACTTGGCGAATAAGTCTGGCATAAATTGCATAACTATTCCTCAGGACCACTAGAGATGTTAGTTAGTGCATGATGACAGCTCCTGATGCTCAAGTCTACACTTAGCAATAGCAGCATTAGAAATGCATTTTGGTTGTTTAAATACTTCACTGTCACAAGATAGGATGAGGCATTACACCTCAGTTAAACCCCCATTTACATTTTACAATTTACAATTACCTTTAGATCCCACAAGGAACCACACTCTAACTAGACATTAACCCAAATGTCCGTCGTGGTCCAACGAGATCCTTCACTTTAAACATTGTTAGGTTTGTTCCAGCCAACAGACTAACACAAACATGTGCTAACTCCACACCTTTCTCCATGCCTGATGTACTTCCTCTCCTCCATCAAAGGCATTTAATCCTGCATGTGACCTTGTTTTCTTATTGTAAAGCCAAGAGAAATCTAAGCCATGCATTAGTATCCTTTCATTGTTTTTCTTGATTTGGTTAACCTTAGTTACTGTTCAAGAACTGCCCAGTAGTGAACTTGTTGCCCAGATGTGTCTCTACAGCGTCTCCCAGCCATCTCAAGGATTATGCTATGAGCGGGATGGACAACTTGACTCATGGAATTGATCACCTTCCAGTGGATGCTACAGGGAACATGGACTGCATGGATAACCTTTTGTGCTCTTCAGGACTGTGACATCGGCCCCAGTCTGAAGACCAAGGGGGGAATGTAGGTACCATGCTAAACCAGCAGGTGGCAGTACCACTGGCAACACATGGAACAAGCTTGCTTTGACGGAAGTAAGGGTGTGTCTACAGTTCAGGTGTTTAAATACCCTGAACAGCCATTCATCTCTCTCTCTCTGGTTTGACCGACACATAGGTTAGACCTATTAAAGAGAGGCTCCGTAATATCTCCCTCTCTCTCTGGTTTGACTGACACCGAGGTTAGACCTATTAAAGAGAGGCTCCGCCACTTCTCTCTCTCCGGTTTTCTCTGAGAGCACGCGAACTTTCATACGACTAACAGCAAACAGCTGAAAGTCGTATTACTTAATTAACGAGCCCGAGTTACGGTGTAATCTAACCAGCAACTGATCAACGGTACCGCGACAACAGATTCACCTAACTACTTCAATCAAGCTTGCTAACGCGGCCACACGGACTGAAACAAAGGCGATCAATTCCCTGTTGTTAAACCGTGAACGAGACTCGCATTCCTGGACGATTCCCCAGCACACCTGGACGACGTCGTTTAATCAACGAGGAGCCTGCGGTGGAAATTCCCTCCCAATTCCAGGAGAATTCAGGGAGGACGACAAAACCCCAAATCCTCAACACGTGAGACTCTTACCGCTGGGCATAGTTCATCAAAGGGCATAGTTATTTGAACTACAGAGTTAACTAAGTTTTTTTGTTAATACATTCTGAATGTTTGTGTTTAACTTTATTTTCATAAACTTCGTTAAGATTTGTACACACAAGTTCTCCACCTGGCATGCAATCTCCATGTTTTATCTTCTGAATATTTGACAACTTGTAGTTCCCATTCTCAGACACACTACATTAATTTTTAGTTAGTAAGCCAGCTCCATTACTCTTTGTTCTGACCACGTTGGAATAAACCAGCTGAGCTCATTAACATAGTCGCGCTGCTCTACTGTTTGAAGTCGGCGCCATTTTAGTTGCTTTGTTCTCTATAGGAGAACTGAGATTACAACTCCGCCTCCTCACACGCACAAGCGCGTGCACACATTACACTCCTCCCCTTTTTACACACACACACACACACTAAATATCCAGTCTTCACTGTAAATATACTGATCCTTGTTGATGCCGTTTGTTTTAGAATAGTTGGTTTTTTAGAATAGTTGGTTTTAAATAAAT
This sequence comes from Brachyhypopomus gauderio, assembly GCF_052324685.1. NCBI lineage: Eukaryota > Metazoa > Chordata > Actinopteri > Gymnotiformes > Hypopomidae > Brachyhypopomus > Brachyhypopomus gauderio. The sequence continues at coordinate 42,244,707 of NC_135211.1, read as the reverse complement.
GTATCATTTATTTTCACCAAATTGTCTGTGTTGATGTCATTCAAAAGTGGTTGTTGCCAAAACCTCCAAAGAATTCATTGTTAAATCCTTCAGATACCAAACCATTCATTACCTTTAGTTGATAACTAAACTTGTGGTTTTGGTATAATTAGAATATGAGACTGATTCTAAAATTAATGAGACTGATTAATAATTAAGGTAAAACAAATAATATCTACTTTAAAGGATTAGTAGGTGAAACCCCTACAACTGTACTTTAACTGTACCCCAGTAAAAGTGTAATACAAGTTTGGGGGGGGGGGCAATCTTGAGGAATTAAATCAAGAGCATATGGTTCCCTAATGAATATATGAGGAGTATGTTAACTCCCCTCACACACTCTCTCTCTCTCTCTCTCTCTCTCTCTCTCTCTCCCTCTCTCTCACTCACTCGCTCCCTCTCTCTCTCTCTATCGCTCTCTCTCTCACTCTCTCTCTATCTCTCTCTCACACTCTCTCCCTATCTCTCTCTCACACTCTCTCTCTATCTCTCTCTCTCACTCTCTCGCTCACTCTCAGGCAAAGTGTGTGTGGCTGTCTGATAATTTCAGTGAACAGCCAAGATGTTCATTGTTAATTAATTTGAAGATAGACATTTTGACCACCAACACACACACACACACACACACACACACACACACACACACACACACACACACACACACACACAAACACACAACCAGCATCTCTATTTATCTCTTCATCATTGGAAACCAATGTCACCTTATTCACTCACCCCAATCTCTCTCTCCCTCCCTCTCACCCTCTCTCCCTCTATCCCTCCCTCTCTCCCTCCCTCTCACCCTCTCCCTTTCTCTCTCCCTCCCACCCTCTCACCCTCTCTCCCTCTCTCCCTCTCTCTCTCTCCCTCCCTCTCACCCTCTCTCCCTCCCTCTCTCCCTCTCTCTCTCCCTCCCTCTCACCCTCTCTCCCTCCCTCTCTCCCTCCCTCCCTCCCTCTCTCCCCCTCTCCCTCTCTCTCACCCTCTCTCCCTCTCTCCCTCCCTCTCTCTCTCCCAGTCTCCTTAGGATCCTCAGCAACAATGTCTACATTTTTCCATTATTCACTAATTGAAACTTCCGCCTCAGAGTGTGTTGTGTGGGCGTGGCTAGCGCCTCAGATTGTGTTGTGTGGGCGTGGCTACTGCCGAGGCTTCAGAGTTCCTCCTGCATTGGCACAGCTGGCCAAGTTCTCATTATGTGTTAATGAGCCAAAGTCTGGAAACTCCAGCTCTCAGTAGCAAACGGCGTGAAAACCGAACCACAGTGGTGTGGGGAAGTGTGTTGGTGCTGTTACAGTACAGCCTCGCCCACTTAGATAGTCACATTTGGTTGTGTTTTAACGTCGTTTCCGTTCTCTGCCGATCTCCCCACTTGTGCCATTACGAGCTATGAAACCCGATGTCACGCGGATTCGTATTAACTTAAACTGGTTTTGTGACCTCAACGATGGCTGAAGATGCTTCGGTCTAAATAACTCAGTCGGTCGCCGAGAGGAAAATGGATTCCTCATTAGCCTCTCGAGCTGATTGCAGATGGCCCTCTCTGACTTCAGCACGGAGCGCCAGAACCATTACTGTTTGATTATAAGCATTAGCGCTTTTTCGGGCCGTTTTGATAACGGCGGTGGGAATGTGGGTTTGATTGCGATTGCAGTGATATTGACGCTCTTTTATCCCGCCGGTTGGTTTTTCCCGGGCTGCCGGCCACGATGTTTTCAAAGGACCAAGCTGTCTGACACTGATGTATGGATTATTGACATCAGTGAGAGAGCCATCGTCGACATTGTTTGTAATTAACTTGATGACACACGGGCCACTGCATTCAATACTCGTTTATTAGTTTTATAACAACCCAAGAACGTGCTCCTACCGGGATGTCCTTCAACACGTGTGTTGCATCAGCTCGTTCACGAGCATCACCCTCAAAACGGTCCGTGATGGCCATGATGTCATTCCTTCGTGCGCTCGTGACATTGTGTGTGTAAGCGAATGCCTCGAGTTTATATAGGGGACTTCAGAATCCTGAAGGTATCTTTTACTACACACCCCCGTCTATCTTCAGAGGAGAACGTGCCACGAATCATTGAAGACCAAGGAAGACGCTCATGACAGCCAATACAAACATTAATATCAACATGCGTCTTCAGTCAGGAAGTCCTACTCAAACTGTCATTCATAGTGCTGCGTGGCGTTGGGAAATGCAGGCGTATTGCTTATTTTTGCGTCAGCTTTTTGTAGATGTGATCTCGTAGTGCCGGCGTTTGAGGTTGTTTTCTAAGATACGTCATATCCCAATGTCATTCACTAATGGTAATGTCAGGGATCGGCTCGCCATGACTGTCCGTCTCCGTGTCATCTGGAGTACTTAAAATGTCTGTCACTAGGCAAGCGACCAATCGCTATGTGATGGTAGACGCCACTATCTTTAAAGCTCATCACTCTTTGTACTGGGCCGTTGAAAAGTATGACACTGATGGTCTTTTTTATTTCTAATACAGTTCCAAGGTCATCTTAAACGTCCTTAAGAATGTAAGGTCTTGCTTTAAGAAAGTTTTTTAACACACCGCACATTACAACTATAGTTTCTCAAATCCGCAGTGCTTTGAATCTCCAGGAGTGCAATGGCTTGACTCTCCACTTCCTGCAAAAACTCCTCCCACGTCTCGTTTGTGAACCGTGAAGGTCAGCAGGTTGAAGTCTTCATCCGGCCTGCAGTAAGATTAAAGAAGCTTCTGGGTTACAGTAGATCAGATTACAACAAACTGCAAATTACAGGAGAGCATGTCACTCCCTGCTCACATTAAATGACAAGCTCAGATTACATTAAATCGTAGCTCACAGAACTCCCAGATTAAAGGACTTTACAGAGAATAAAGAATTACAGTGGGTGGAGAATTACACTTGCTAGCGGATTAAAGCTCTACAGAGCCTTCACAATTAGACTTGGGAAAGTGCTGTACTGGAAAATTCTGTTTTAACAATCAAGGAGACATTGTTGGGTGTAGTTGTATTTATATGCTGAAAGCCTTGTTGGAACATATGACTGTGAGGTAGGCATTGATCTGTTTTACTTTAATGGCTCTCTTCTAGGAATGATCAGATCCCCAGAGTTATTTTGGATTTATATGTGTGTGTGTGTGTGTGTGTGTGTGTGTGTATACACATATATATATATATATATATATATATATATATATATATATATATATATATATATATATATATCATATTCATATAGTATCTGGAGATCTAGAGATGTGGAAAAACATCTTCTCATTCTGCAAATATTAGAATTTTTTTCTTTGATGTTACCCTAGCAACAGAATGATTGCTCCAAATGTTTCTTGAGAGGGGAGGGAGGGTGGAATAGTGGGGGGGGGGGGGGGGGGGGGGAGTTGCTGATCGCTTTCCTTTCCTGAAGAAAGATGTCTTAACTTCACAAACACGAGCTTGTGAGTCATCTCGTGTAACACCCGTGAGTCATCTCGTGTAACTCCCGTGAGTCATCTGATGTAACTCCCGTGAGTCATCTCGTGTAACTCCCGTGAGTCATCTCGTGTAACTCCCGTGAATCATCTGATGTAACTCCCGTGAGTCATCTCGTGTAACTCCCGTGAGTCATCTCGTGTAACTCCCGTGAGTCATCTCGTGTAACTCCTGTGAGTCATCTGATGTAACTCCCGTGAGTCATCTCGTGTAACTCCTGTGAGTCATCTGATGTAACTCCCGTGAGTCATCTCGTGTAACTCCTGTGAGTCATCTGATGTAACTCCCGTGAGTCATCTGATGTAACTCCCGTGAGTCATCTCGTGTAACTCCCGTGAGTCATCTCGTGTAACTCCCATGAGTCATCTCATGTAACTCTCTACTGAGTTTGGTTTTGTGCAGAGCCTCTATTACTAGTTGAAATGATGCAGAAATCTGGGCCTTATATCTAAGCTTGAGACAAACCCAGTTGACAAGCTGATGTCCGCTGTGTGTTGGAGAGCCTTATGAAGCTGCATTATCGAATGTCTCGTGGTGCTACTGTAGATAGGTTGGGTTCACAGCTGGAGAGGACATGACTTAGCTGCTTTGTAATGTCTGCCTTCCTGTTCCTTGTTATCTGCACAGCCCTTTGAATAACTCCCAAAATAAGTATAAAAAACAAAACATAAGCAGATTGATTTTAATTCTGTTTGTTGCAGGCCTGTCAAACGTGATTATCGATTTTGTTTGTGCGCGCAGCATCACACAAACGCGTTTGCCCACGCAGGAGCACGTCTGCGCCGACCTTCACCCCGGGGCCTCCGCACACTTTATTTTGGACCGCTCCGTGTTCGTACCCGGGAGCGCTCACGCTGAAGCCAGTAACCCCTCTCCGACTTCGTCCGTGCTTGCATCATCGCTAAACTGCATTCTTGGCTCACGGTTTTCACTCCTCACGTGCGACGCTCACGTGCGATGCTAGCTCGTCGAACTGGAACTCCACACCACTTGTGGATTCCGAGGTCACGTGGCAGATTCGATCAACAGAGACACGCTTTAGTCGTCTGCTACGTGGGTGTTCTGTTCGATTAGAAAGCCGCCAGGCCTTAAATGTATCCACATCACTTAGGAATGATACAGAAAATCAGTTTGATACAATATTTCAAATTTAGGGGAGATAATCTATTAATAATGGTGTTTTAATGGTGCGGCTGAGTGTGGCATTAATTCCTTATTATAAATGTATCATAATTCATTGTTCATCTTGTCTTTGTGATTAGGTAATAGGCTACTCAGTAAACAGAGGGAATGTATCAAGAACTGCAGTAGGGAGAATGCCAGTGAATTTAAGGGCATTCTCACCCAGCTCTGAGGTCACGACAGGTCTATGGGACTTTGCACGGAAGAGCAGTCTGTCTGTCAGTCTGCAGCGCTCGGGGGGAGTTTGGGCGGAGGCCCGGGAATACATTAAACAGCACCGGTGTTTCACGTTGTTGCCCTGGGACGTCCGGTTCCCAGACCTGCGTGGAGATCTCTGCTTTACAGAATCTTCGTCCTCACCATCTACTGTCCTATCACCTCGTCTCGGGACGCCTGTTGGACAGCATCGTCATGGGGACGCCAGAGCAATTTACGCACAGCACATGTTAATGTGGTAAATAAATCCGTTTATAATGAATATCTCCACTAGGTCTCCTGCAGGTGTAAGTAGGTCATGGGTACTGAACGTTCAAGCAATGCAGTGGGGTACCTTTCATATTTATGTCTGTCTGTCTGCAATTCTCTGCTGAACCCAAACAAATGCCCAAACACACACACACACACACACACACACACACACACACACACCATGAGTTAAACATGTGGGCTTCCGTGTCCGTGTCTGGGCCAATCATGTCACATTCTGTGGCTTTTTAAGTGTATTACAATGAATAATGCATGACTGTGTGGGGTGGGGTGTCAGGGGTATGACAAGGAGCAGAGAGGGGTCAGGGGTCAGGGGTCAGCGTGTGACCCCGCCAGCAGGCCCAGCTCCCCCTACATGAAGCCTACCTGATGGGAAGGGGCATGGGAGGGTGGTTGCTATGCATGTTTACACCCTGGGATGGCGTTGCCATGGAGAAGCCTTGCGCTTCATGTGGTGTTTTCAGAATGACAAGGTGTTATCAGCCTAAGGTGTGTGTGTGTGTGTGTGTGTGTGTGTGTGTGTGTGTGTGTGTGTGCAGCCCCGTCGACAGGGGGGGACAACCGGGTCTGTTGTCCCGGGCCCTAGGGCCAGGGGGGCCCATCAAAGCAATTTATTTTTTATTTAAAGTCTATAATTTTTAAATAATCTTGAAATCTTTCATTAATATAAAATTATGTACTCATAATAAGCTCAATGGCTCAAATATATATGTTTTTTACCTATCTGCATATTTTCCATTAAGTGTATACACCCCCGCCTCCCACTGGAAAATGGTTTGATCCAGCACCGACTGTAGCCGGCCAGTATCCGCCCAACAGCGGGAAATACAGTGGTGGATGGTTAAAGTAAATACTGAAATTTGGAGCGCAGAAAAGAAAGGAAAAACATTTACCTGACGAATTTTAAAGTTGCATTGTGTTCCAGGTTTGAAAAGTGCTGGAATTTAGGCTAAAGTACTTGAAAATGCTTGAAATTGTAACTACTTCGTTTCACAACAAATAGCTGTCTGACTGAACAGTTCTCGTGAAGACGTTAAGATTGGGCGTTTTGAAAATAAACAACCATTAAATAATGTGATAAAAAGCCAATAATTTCGAATCATTTCGAGTATATGTATAAATATTTAACTTAATTAAGTTTAACGTGCTGGAAAATATTGAAATGGACCTTTAAAGTGACGTTTAATTCCACCTTATAAAGGTATATGAACCCTACAAACATGACTTTGTTCATTGCGCTGAAGCACGGCGCGCGCGAAGTTACAAAATTAGAGAGGTGTACGACCTCGCGAACCGACAGCGCGAGAGACCCTCGCGCACGGGCGGAGCCACTGCGATTACGTCATTTTCGCGCGAATCCTCGCGCTGGGGGGGGGGGGGGGGGGGGTACATGAATCTTTCTTGTCCCGGGCCCCAGCAAGACTGTCAACGGGCCTGTGTGTGTGTGTGTGTGTGTGTGTGTGTGTGAGGCATGCAGACGCATGTTTTTGACATGCTCCACGTTCCTACTGTGACATTATGTATCAAAACCATTTTGATCCTCTCCACACACACCATACAGCTCCACCTGGAATACACACAGGAAGTGATGGTGTGTGAAGCCAGGCACCACATCCTGTCAGACCATGAAAAGGTCGTCTGGGCCCTGCTCTGTTTGTCTGGTGATTATACACTCCGGCTTCACGTCGTGCTAATGAGGCGTGAGTCTTATTAGCGCCTTTTCCACTGATCCAAGACAACTTGCCTGCCACTGATGCTCATGCCTTGGGAAAGAGAGGCTGATCCTGGGTCAGTCCCAAAAGGACGGCTTGTTAAAGATTAAAGATAACATGCATTTTTTAAGTGTGACTGTGATGGTTTCGCAGGGATTTTCATGCTGTTTAAGCTATACTTTACAAGCAATGTGATCGCACTTCTTCCTTTTAACTTAGCAGCACACACACACACACACACACACACACACATGAAAAAAGCTTTTTCCACAAAACTTGATAGAGACACTGTAATTAGAAGTTTTTACTATCAACTGAGCGGGTAGGTGCCAACGACTACCACTACAGTTCCACAACACGTTCTTCGCTCACATTTAAAACGGTTTTAAAGATGTCACACAACAAACTACCTGTTCTCCAAACACCAAACACAGCGGTCTGGAACAATAAGTTGCAGTATGTCAACAATAAACAGTTTCTAAGGTGATTCAAATAAAAACAAAAATACAAAATGTCATCATCTGAAACACGTGGAAAAACACAGAAAGAAATGAGAAAAATCTTAAATATAAAATTATAATAAGGGAGCAAATATATAAGGCTAATTATAAAAGGGCTACATATCTACATTATACTGCCAAACGTATTCACTCACTCATTCAACTTATTGGAATCAGGTGTTCCAATCACTTCCACAGGTGTATAAAATTAAGCACCTAGGCATGCAGACTGTTTTTACAAACATTTGTGAAAGAATGGGTCACTCTCAGGAGCTCAGTGAAATCCAGCGTAGAACTGTGATAGGAGGCCACCTGTGCAACAAATCCAGTTGTGAAATTTCCTCGCTCCTAAATTTTCCACAGTCAACTGTCAGCTGTATTATAAGAAAATGGATGTGTTTGGGAATGACAGCAACTCAGCCATGAAGTGGTAGGCCACGTAAACTGATGGAGCGGGGTCAGTGGATGCTGAAGTGCATAGTGTGAAGAGGTCGCCAACTTTCTGCAGACTCAATCACTACAGACATCCAAACTTCATGTGGCCTTCAGATTAGCTCAAGAACAGTGTGCAGAGAGCTTCATGGAATGGGTTTCCATGGTTGAGCAGATGCATCTAAGCCATACATCACCAAGTGCAATGCAAAGCGTCGGATGCATTGGTGTAAGTCTGGGTTTGGCGGTTGCCAGAAGAACAATACTTGTCTGACTGCATTGTGCCAAGTGTAAAGTTTGGTGGAGGAAGGATTATAGTGTGGGGCTGTTTTTCAGGAGCTGGGCTTGGCCCCTTAGTTCCAGTGAAAGGAACTCTGAATGCTTCAGCATACCAAGACATTTAGGACAATTCCATGCTCCCAATTCCATGGCGCCTTCCATGACTGTGCACCAGTGCACAGAGTAAGGTTCATAAAGACATGGATGGCAGAGTCTGGTGTGGATTAACTTGACTGGCCTGCACAGAGTCCTGACCTCAATCCGATAGAACACCTTGGGGATGAATTAGAGTGGAGACTGAGAGCCAGGCCCTCTCACCCAACATCAGTATGTGACCTCACAAATGTGATTCTGGAAGAATGGTTAAAAATCCCCATAAACACACTCCTAAACCTTGTGGACAGCCTTCCCAGAAGAGTTGAAGCTGTTCTAGCTGCAAAGGGTGAACCAACGTCATATTGAACCCTATGGATTAGAAATGGGATGTCACTTAATCTCATATGTGAATCAAGGAAGGTGAGCGAATACTTTTGGCAGTATATTGTGGTTATATATCTGTGCATACGTATATGGAAATTAACATTACATTTGCATATCAATTTGAATATCCTCATATACATATATGAGGACTTACATGGCATTTGCATGACAGTTGCACTGCATGGCACGCTGCAGTTTAACTCACAATACTACAAACACTACGAGGACCAGCAGCTCCTGCTTCTAGTGTAGAAGCAGCAAACGCAGTGTTGACCCGTGTGGAAAGGATGTGGCATTTCTGCGGCTTTAATGGAAAATGTTCAGTTACGTGGACACGTTTAGTAAATGTGTGTGTGAATGCCGGCAGTCACTCATTCTTCACTAGATGGGGTGTCGTTACTGTGCTGCAGAGCAGAGAGGCAGTAATGTGTAGTCTGTGTGTACCTGTGTATGTAGCTGCTTAGCCTCGTGCTGTTTGACTCTGTGTGTGTACACATACACATATGTTCTTTTATGGAATGGCTGGAGTTATGCAGGACTGTGTGTGTGTGTGTGTGTGTGTTCGCGCGCGTCAGAGCTGGAGGATGAGAGGCCATGATTCTGAGAAAGCTTTCAGATATGACCTTCACATTCACATAAACAAAACTCACACACCAACTCACAAACATACACACAAACAGAACCTATGTATACACATGCACATACAAAAACATTGGACATAAGTGGAAGATAAGAGCTGAGATCAGAGTTCAAGTCTCTCTCTCTTCTCTCTCTCTCTCTCATTCTCTCCCTCTGTATCTCTCTATCTCTCTCCTTCTCTCTGTCCCTCTCTCACTCCCTCTGTATCTCTCTCCTTTCTCTTTCTCTCTCTCTCCCTCTCTTTCTCTCTAACTCCCTCAGTATCTTTCTCCTTTCTTTGTCTCTCTCTCCCTTTCTCTCTCTCTTTCTCTCCCTCTTCCCCCTCTCTCTCTCTCTCTCTCTCCTCCTCCTCTCTCTCTCTGTCTGAAACCAGACCATGCCCACCCTATCAGCCAAGTAAGAAATTGGACTACAGTGATTTTAAATCGGTTGCTGTAACTTACACCATAATGAATCCCTTTGTTGCTTAGGCAACAAAATCATGTAAAGTCTTCATAACAAACACTCTTTGTTTTCCATTAAAACATTTCATATCCCAGGCAGTGAAATGCACTATAATGTATGATACTGTATTGAAAGATACTGGTGTTTGTAATGACCGTACAGTGTTTGTAATGACCATACTGTAAATGATTATGCACACACCCTGACCACTAACTAACACATAACTGACCACTGACTAACACACAGTGGGGAACCGTCAGGGCCCTCTATGCCCTCTCAGAGGGCCTAAAATATTCTTAAAACTTGTTATATATAATTATCCAATTTTATTTTATCTACTTGCAGTTTTACAATCGACATCTAAACAATTACAAAAATATAAGCAAATAAATTATTCAACTGTGTCTATTCAATCTGTGTTGGAAGGTGAGGGTTTAAGTGGAAGCCTGTGAGCCTGTGTCTCCCAGGCCCAGGTTTAATGGTCACAGTTCGGTACTGCTAACACATAACCCTTACTCACACTGACCACTGACTAACACATAACTGACTACTGACTAACACATAACCCTTACTCACACTGACCACTGACTAACACATAACTGACCACTGACTAACATATAACCCTCACTCACACTGACCACTGACTAACACTTAACTGACCACTGACTAACACATAACCCTCACTCACACTGACCACTGACTAACACATAACTGACTACTGACTAACATATAACCCTCACTCACACTGACCACTGACTAACACATAACTGAACACTGACTAACACATAACTGACCACTGACCACTGACTAACACATAACTGACTACTGACTAACATATAACCCTCACTCACACTGACCACTGACTAACACATAACTGACCACTGACTAACATATAACCCTCACTCACACTGACCACTGACTAACACATAACTGACCACTGACTAACATATAACCCTCACTCACACTGACCACTGACTAACACATAACTGACTACTGACTAACACATAACCTTGACTCACACTGACCACTGACTAACACATAACCTTGACTCACACGCACACACACAGAAAACAATTATTTGGTCCCTATGTCAATGTATTGTGTATATGTTTAGGTTACATATATACTGTATTAGCATTTAATCCTTTTTATAATGAAAGTGTTTACTGAAAGAGATAAATGAGGAGAGAGAGAAAGAGAGAGAGAGAGAGAGAGAAAGAGAGAAGTGTGAGGACAGAGACAGAGACAGATTCAGTGTGTTCCATCGTGTCTAGAATACATAACTCCTACATACTTATACACACACACACACACACACACACACCCCATCCAGTCCCCCAAACACATATTTGTTGTATGATCACGAGTTCTGTGATAATTCAGGTCAAACAGATTTTCTTGAAGGCACATATATCTTTTTAATGCCTGTGTGTTTGTGTGTGTGTGTGTGAGTGTATGTGTGAATGTCCTCTGCAGGTATACCTGCATCTATGGAGGTGATCACACACATGCGGTGAAAGACAAACCCATTGAGGCTCTATATGAATCACTTTATCCATAGCTTAGAGCCACACACACACACACACACACACACACACACACACACACACACACACACACACACACATGCACACACATTCACATTCATACACACATTAGTAATTGAGAAGGTAATTGGGCCCTCACATATATAATTATATTTGCAACCGAGCTTTTGAATTGAAATACTCTCTCCCTCTCTCTCTCTCTCTCTCTCTCTCACACACACACACACACACATATGCTCACACAGCATGCTCCCAACTTAAATCAGATACCCACCACTGCTAATTACATGCACACCAACTCTGATATCCAACAACAAAGACGCACTGTAATTTAGCATTTAGCTCCGCTAAGCTTGGAACAAATATGCCAGCGTCTAATGGAGCCGTGAGACATCTGGCCACCTTGGATCTGATTAACCCAAAAGCTTTTGCACCATAATTATGACCTGTGTGGCTCGTTGACATTGGGGATACTGTGGGTACTATAAAGATAGTGAGAGGGGGAGAGAGAGAGAGAGAGAGAGAGAGAGGTTTATGTGACAAGGGTGATTTGAAATGCAAAGTTTGAGTGATGGTTTTTACTGACAGTATGAGACAGGTTTAATTTATCTCCATCATTCGGTGGGAGAGAGAGGGCTGATGAAGACAAGCCCAAGAGTGTGGAGACAGGGAGTATTGTTCTCACCCTCTCACTCCTGAAGGGAGCTTCAAGGACCTGATAGAGGTTCTCCACCTCTATCATCCAAACTTGAGGAGGTCTCTCTGAACTCTGGGGCAGTGTTCGAGCTGTGTGTTGTCCAGGACGAATTAGAGTTAAAATCAGAATTTAGGGTTCATAAAAAATACTCCAACAAAGGCGTTAATGTGTTTTTATAATGCACTGTACCCATTTTAGAAAGTCTTTCAAATGCCTTTTAATGTTGTCATTATCATTCCACACATGGCCTGGAAGTGTTTTTGGGTTTGAGAATAAATGAGGGCGGTAATGTGCCTGTGCCATTAAAACCACCTAACGCCTTTGACTAATTGACTAGGATGCACACATTTACCGCCATTTGTTAATTTGGTGGACAGAAATAAACGCAGCTGTGTGTAGAGAGTGTTGTGCAACAGGGGGCGTGGCCTTTACAGTCCACCAGTGCAGCACTTCTGGCTTAAAACTTTTGTATTTAACTTCTGTGTACTGTGTTTAACCATGAGCACCAAGCTATCCATACCTGTTGATCATGTGATCAGGCTAACCACGCATGTTGATCATGTGATCAGGCTAACCACGCATGTTGATCATGTGATCAGGTTAACCACGCATACTGATCATGTGATCAGGCTAACCACGCATACTGATCATGTGATCAGGCTAACCACGCATATTGATCATGTGATCAGGCTAACCACACCTGCTGATCATGTGATCAGGCTAACCACACCTGCTGATCATGTGATCAGGCTAACCACACCTGCTGATCATGTGATCAGGCTAACCACGCATACTGATCATGTGATCAGGCTAACCACGCATACTGATCACGTGATCAGGCTAACCACGCATACTGATCACGTGATCAGGCTAACCACGCATACTGATCACGTGATCAGGCTAACCACGCATACTGATCACGTGATCAGGCTAACCACGCATACTGATCATGTGATCAGGCTAACCACGCATACTGATCATGTGATCAAGATAACCACACCTTTTTCTGCAACCGTCCCAATCTGTCTATGAAGTGCTGGGTCAGAGTTAAATGTTCCTTCACCCAGCTATTACAGTCCAACTCTGAAGTATGTTTATATCTATCTGTGCTCTGGGTTTACTTATACAAAGAGTATTTATAATATCAAACACCGATTTGGAAAGAAATAAATTTGCTACAAAATAAGCTACTAGTTTTTGTCTTGAAGTACTCTTCCTTGTCACTGGTCATCTTATAATTCTCCTGAAGGTACAGGAAGAACAAAACTGCTCTGTTAGCTGCAACAGACTACAGTCTAAACCAGGGGTACTCAAATAGAAATGATTTCAAATAGAAATAGAAAATGTAAATTGTTGACGGGGGGGCGTCTTCTATCTGTTTGTTGCCATAGAGGCAATCCCCAGCATCGTCTTGAGATCTCGATGCGCGATTTCAAAATAAGAGCGGATAGCCGCAATTTGAGTATGGGGGGTCTAAACAGACACAAATACAGTCTAAACAGACACAACTACAGTCTAACCAGACTACAGTCTAAACAGACACAACTACAGTCTTAACAGACTACAGTCTAAACAGACACAACTACAGTCTAAACAGACTATAGTCTAAACAGACACAACTACAGTCTAAACAGACTATAGTCTAAACAGACAACTACAGTCTAAACAGACTACAGTCTAAACAGACTACAGTCTAAACAGACACAACTAACAGTCTAAACAGACTATAGTCTAAACAGACACAACTACAGTCTAAACAGACACAACTACAGTCTAAACACAGTTATGAAAATGAACACATGGGGGAGATGCATTTGCTTTTGCAGAGGAAAATATGCATTTGCTTCAAGATTAACAGAATGTTCCTTTGAAAATGTTCTGTTTTTAATCATCGCTGAAAGGTCAGAAAAGCATTTGCAAATTCACTTGTTTGCTTTCAAAGCAAAGACGTTTCTCTGATTATGACGAGCTGACAAGGAACATGTGGAAGACGTATTAGTGCTTGGTCACGTCTGCTGGAAGATTCCCATGTGTAACTTTATAGTTAGTTCAGCATAGACTACTGCACAAATGTTGGGAATGATGGAGACACCCGGATGGGTGTGATTAGGATAGCCTCCCTGGTCTGAACCTGTGTAGACGCCATTAGACGTCTGTATTGTCAACAACAAACACTTTGTTTGAAGGTAAGAATGTCCATAAGGAGATACCTCACAGAGCAGCCTGGGCTGAGGGTCAGTGATGGATTGTAATTGGATCATGGGAGTTGGGCGTCACATGTTCTGAACTCTGGTGTGTAGAGAAAGGCAGAGCTGTCAACTGATCACCTTTTGGGGCTGAGCAGGATTATCCAGAGATGCACTTTGCAAAAGGCGACTTCAACTTCAGTCGTCAGGACCAGCTCAGTGTCCCAGAATGCACTGATGGACACCGGCGCTACAGATATCCCAGAATGCACTGGTAGACACCAGTGCTGCAGATAGCACAGAATGCACTGGTGGATACCAATGCCACAGAAAGCTGTCAACTTGAAAAAGGGAGCTTTGATACAGTTAGCTGAACAGAGTGGAGTCTCCAGGGCTGCGACCGACGTTGTGGCTGAGGTGAGAACTTGGGCTCTGGAGGAGTTCAGCACCGGTTCAGCTCTGTGAAGGATCATGGGGGTCTGCCAACGTTCTTTCTGAAAGGAACATATTTGAATGCAGTAGTCAAAGTCAGTTGTGTTTGCTGTATTTCCACTCCTGTTTGTGATTGGTTAGAATATGGAGCTGCAGTTGAGACTGGAGTTGGAGTCCGGTGCAGAGGGCTTGATGTTTCATCTCCGCTGAGGAGATGTCTTCCTCCTATCAGGCTCTCATGTGGACCTTTGACGTGCACTCAAGCACGGCCAAACGTGAAGCAGCTGGGATGAGGATCGGCACCTGAAACAGAGTGACACACTCCCTTCGAGAGGGAGGGGCAAACGTGCTCCTCGGGCAAGAGTTGAAAGCATCTTGGGAACATGTTCAATGTTGATGGGAGCACAGGGCAATACGGATAAAACGGTGGGGTGGGTGGCAGCCGTGCCAAAGTCTCTGAATCGCTCTGTAGTGGTGAGACCAGAAGCCGGCCAGAACCTGTCTCTGCAAGGTCGCTGGATGCAGACTCCTGGACAGGAGCTCTGTGGTACGGGAAGGCCTCGGAGTGGAACATCTCCTTGTCCAGATGGAGAGGAGGAGGTTGAGGTGGTTTGAGTATGTCTCAAGGATGACCCTGGGTCCTGCTACAGCAGAGTCAGGCACGTTCCATCTGGAGAAGAGCCCAGCAGCCGAGCCAGGAGGGATTATCTCACGTCTGCACTGGGAGAACTGGGTGTTTCACAAGAAGAGAAGGGACCTGTTGCTGAGAACATAGAAGTGCTCTTCTTAGCCTGTTACCTCTGTGACTCTCACCAAGAGAAGCGAGAAGAAGCTGAGGTGTGGCGAGACGAGACGAGACCACGTAGGAGAACAGGTAATATCTGTAACATTACCTGTTCTCCTACGTGGTCTGGTCTGATCTCCCCACACCTTTGATATATACCCTGTTTGCGTAAATGATAGGTTACTTGTATTAATGATACTGTAACTCTAAGACAGGTGTACCTTATAAAAGGACCAGTGAGAATAAGCATAAGATGGATGTTTCTAATAACTTTAGTCAGCTTTGTTTTTTGTAGGATTACATTTATTATTGTCTATTAAATCATGGCTCTGAACCTGTTTTTATAAAAGAACTAAGATCTAAGTGAATCCAAAGTCTGAAAAGATTAATGCAGATTCTCAGACTAGTGCAATTTTGTCACAGTTTACATAAAGGCAGTCTTTAGCTGCTCACCCTAACCGTAACCTTAAATCACACGCCTTATCATACCAGCCGACTTGAGAAAATTATACGGAAGAGGATAGCATAGATAACGAGTTAGAGAGTTGCTCTTGACTGACACATTTCAGAGGAGTTATTACACTTCATATGAGCCGTGCTACATTATGTGACTTTCCCCCCTACACAAAGGGCTTTTAATGGGTCTCAGTCGAGGGCCCGGTGGGTTCTGGAGTGCTGTGCATGCCGGCATACTGCAACTTCAGGTGACACAGCATCACGTCCCAGCGACACAGTCTTAGACGCCGTGTCCTCTGTGGTCCCCCTTGTCTGTGTCACCCCCCCCCCCCACCCCCATAAAAATAGGAAAAATTGAATTAAAACAGCACACAGGCATTTTCTTTGCATGTTGCTTATAAAACTGAATTTGATTGGTCACTGGTGACCACACAGTCCCTTTAAACCCAGCCAATCGTTGAGCTAATCCTGAATGCATTAGCATCTTCCAGCTTCAGACTTTAGACGTTACACTGTACTAACAAGCAACTTAAATTGGTTCATGAATACATAACTAATTATAGCTCTGTGTACAATATTGTCACCAATTAAAAACATCCTTGGAACAACAAAAAAAAAAATCATAACATAAAGATGTACATAAAAACAATGCCTTCATGGAGGTATTTACGAGTTATAAATGCTGGTATAAGAGAATGATTTGTATTCACTGTCATTGCCATAAAAGTTAATGGCCGGCAGGTTGAGTGAGCTGATTGGTTGAGCAGCTGTAATGATAAAGGACAGGACCAATCACGTACAGGAGGACAGTGGTAGGCAGGTAGATGGGGTTGACGGGGAAGGGGGATCAGAGGCGGGTGTGTTGAAGATGATTCAGCTGTAATCTCTTCTCTGCAGGTGTGCAGAACACAGGAACACCCACAGAGAGAGAGAGAGAGAGAGAGAGAGAGAGAGAGAGAGAGAGAGAGAGAGAGAGAGAGATAATTACATTGCAGTTTGATATTACATGCACATGCAAACGCAAGCAAACGACCATGACCAGTAAAATACTAAATTATCTTTTTTTACTTTTACACACACACACACACACACACACACCCCTCTTAGCTTGATCATGCACACACATACTGATAACACCAGGATTCAGGAGACTCTAGCATTGCAGAGTGCTGTCATGTCATCTGAGTTAAACATGAACTTGGCAGTTTTCACGTTCGCTCCAGACACATCCCGACCCGGCCAGCTGAGCAGCCCATAGCTGATTTATTCCCGTACGGAACCGGTCCGGATGCCCGTCTGGCCGCTGTAGTGTGACCCAGTCGTTACGGTGCCAGGGTACGGTTGTGTAACTTGACTGGCAGATGAAGCGCTAGCAACCCAAAGGTGGCGGGTTCAAATCCCAGGGGAAGACTGTGCCGTCATGGCGATAACACAGAGTCGCGGGAGACGTAAGCAGGTGGCGAGTCGGGGGAGCGTGGGGGTGTTGCCAAACGCCGCTTGTGTTTGTTTTGCACTGCGTTTTATGACACACAAGGCGCTGATCCGGCTGGCGATATTCACGCTTGTTTAGTTAAGTGCACAGTTCATTAACACGAGCGTTACACGAGGGCCTGGGCGCAAAAAGAAGGCCTACTCCCTCCATGTGAGGCCCCGCCTCCCGTCACTCAAGCCCCTGAGTTTTAATCTGATTGACTCTTCCGTTACGACCTATGCAAATCTGTCTGATCCGTCAGCGATTGATCTGGATCAGATAATTTCTTCTTCATTATCTGTTTTTGCTTTTCTTTGTTGCTAATTTTTGATGGTTTTATTTTGCACTAGAAGATACATTTGGTCAATAGGTTTAGCCCTTTTCAAACTGCTATTAAGGCACCAGGTTTGTATTTAATGAACCAGCTAAGGTTTTAAATATACAGACACCATTTAAAAAATCTTTTATTTATAACATGCATGTTTAATTTCACTAAAACACCTCATATTAACCGAATGGTAATTGGATAAGCTAATTTCAACATAAAGTTAACCTCTGACACAGTAGCTCACAGTAGGATATTTGCATAATCAATCTTGAGGTGAGGTGTTGGCATAATTGATCTTGCGGTGAAGGTTTGGCATAATTGATTTTGCAATGAGACATACTTGAATGATCCCTCCAACACAATTGTAAGGTTAAAGTATTTCTAATTTAGAAAGTGAATTTCATATTTCGGTGTCCTAGTTTTAACCCACCAACAAAACCTTCACTACCCCTGGTTTCATCAGCAATACAAACCTGCAGCATAAGGTCGAACACTCCCTGTACCAAAGATCTCACGCTAACATCTGCCCTTTGCGTGCAGACTCGGGCCAAACCCTCTTCTGTATCAGACAGCCCAGACTCTCTGTCAGTCGGGCAGAAAGTGTGATTAAAAGCGGTTCGGAGGGAAACCGACCTCACTCTCATCTCAGATCTGCTGTGCGAGACCACGCAGGCTTCCCACGGAAATGAAATCAAGTGAGCCGTGCGGCGGGCCGATCAAACTCGCCGCCGGAGTCTTGCGGAGGTGAAAGGAGTTACGCCACGTTTGCTTCAGAAGCCCCGCACGCCTGTCTGATAATCCTCCACTTCCAGCATAAACTTCTCACGACCTTTCTAGGGTGCGAGTCGAGCTGCGATCTGGCATGGACCCTCATCCCTAACCCCTAGAAACAACTTACACAGCTGGTGGAATTAGACCGTTTCAGACTCAAAACGTCCCACGTCCCGATGAAGACACGCTGTCCTCTCCTGCTCTTTCCTGGTCGAACCTCGCATGGATTTCTCACATTTAAATGTGAGTTATGCCTTTGTGTTTATTTTTGATTCGATCACTACTGCTTTTTTAGTATGAGGGTTATTTCTCGAATTTGCTAAAATTGGCTATCAATGTCGTCTGAGAGAGCCTTCTTAGGCCTGCTGGAGTTACCTATCGGAATCTTTTATATTGGTACGTAAATGTTTAATATCAAAACGCACCTGCTGTTGGCTCATTCTGTCAAAATGTAAAAAATTCAACGTTCCTCTTTAGATGTTTTTAAAATGTAATTATTTATGAATTCATTTATCAACGGAGTAAACGTCTATGTAGATGTTTCCTGTCTCCTGTCCATAAACCATGCTTACAATACATGAATTATTGATCTGTCCTCTTCCTCAGCAGTCCTGACTCCCTGTGTAGGAACAGCCTGCTCTGAACTGCTCTCTTCTCTTGACTCTTCCAGGTTCAATTAAACTTACTGTCTGATTATCATCTGAGTATTGTCTGATTATCGTCTGATTATCGTCTGATTGTCATCTGATTGTTGTCTAATTATTGTCTTATTGTTGTCTGATTATTGTCTGATTGTCATCTGATTATCATCTGATTATCTTCAGGCAGTGGAAGCCCCAAACAGAGAAGGCCTTCATGTTCCAGGACACCTGGGCTTAGTCCACACTCCTCTACAGATACCGCGGTACACACGTCACTGCTCTGTGGTTGTGGGTGGACGTGAAGGTTTTCTTATCCCAGTTTTCCCCTTATACAGAAGTCAAGTGAGTTTTGGATGAAAATAAGTTCATATGTGGCAAACAACGATATTTTTGTTTAAAGATTGTTGCGTTCATTAAATGATCATGGATATGCAATACAGACTTTAGTCGCTTCAGTGTCTCCTGAGGTTTTTGGGGAATTTCTGTATAATTCATTCAACCTCCCCGCATGAATTATTGACTCGGTAGAAAGGAGGCGAACAAATAATCTCCAGTCATTTATGGCTCCTAAATTATTCAAATGAGGCTTTATCAACGATGCGGCAGCAAAACGTTTGCCCAATCACACAGTTCCCCGGTGCGACGCCCCCATCCTCCGTGCGTCTCGAGACACTGTGTGGTGGAATAATCAGTGTTTTGCCAGTATAATGGTACAGTTTTTGTGTTTTCAGGCTACTGGGTAGCAGGGTGTCCTTTGCACTTACTGGGCTCTGCCCACCGTGCACCTTCACGAGCATGCACGTGCATGAGCACGCACCTTCACGAGCACACACGTGCATGAGCACGCACCTTCACGGGCACGCACCTTCATGAGCACGCACCTTCACGAGCATGCACGTGCATGAGCACGCACCGTCACGAGCACACACCTTCACGAGCATGCACGTGCATGAGCACGCACCTTCACGAGCACGCACCTTCACGAGCACGCACCTTCACGAGCACGCACCTTCACGAGCACGCACCTTCACGAGCATGCACGTGCATGAGCACGCACCTTCACGAGCACGCACCTTCACGAGCATGCACGTGCATGAGCACGCACGTGCATGAGCACGCATGTGCATGAGCTTTTTAATCCCTTCATGTCTCAGCGAGCTGCCCTCCCCCTGCAGAGCCCCTGTGGGGATGTTAGGGGACTTGTTTGATATCCATAGGTGAATTTGCAGTGGACGAGGCAACATCCATCTTGAAACTTGTTATCCAACCATAAATAATATGGAAATAAATTAATAACGTACAGTCATCTAAACATCTAAAGGAAGAAGTGTAGAAGTCTGATGAAGAAGCGATATATGTAACCCCCTGACACACACACACACACACACACGCACACACACACACACACACACACACACACACACACACACACACACAAGCTAAAAGGGAAAGAGCCTGACACTGATGATAACCCCTGAGGAAGAGGCTTTGTCAGTTTAAGGTTTGAAGTGTCCTGGGTGTGAGGAAGAGGAAGAGGAAGGTAGTTGTCTGAAGTGCAAAGCAAGATGAAGGTGGCCTGAAGTTCTTCTGCCAAGCACTTTCCATGGAAAACAAAGCAAATGGCTGAGTGGCCTTCAGATCCGACCGCGTTGGGACGACCAGCGTGGGCTCTCCTTACCTCATTAGTGGAGCTTACAGGAGCCTGATCAATAACCTTAATGTGTGTGAGTGTGTGTGTGTGTGTGTGTGTGTGTGTGTGTGTGTGTGTGTGTGTGTGTGTGTGAGGGAGAATGGGCAAACAAACGTGCTGAGATGCTGTCAGAAAGATGCCTGGAAGATTAAATTAAGAAACTGGAAGATTAAAACTCTCTGAGAGCCTCTTGGGCACCAGTAATACACACACACACACACACACACACACACACACACAGCTGGAGCGTCTGCATGACCCAGCGAGGGATCACCTCTTTACCAGCCGAACGGAAGAAGCTAGCACAACACAAAGAAGAGACTAGTACACAACAAAGAAGCAGGCGCCAGCGCACCAAAGGGGGATCTCTAAAGCCCGCTCTGGCAACCCGTGGGCCTGCAGCATGTGTCTGATATGACAGCCCTGATTCTGGCAGGGGACAGTGTGTGTGTGTGTGTGTGTGTGTGTGTGTTCAACCGCTCCTACACCGCAGGGCTTCCGGGAGCCTCACAGAGTACCTGGCAACCTCGTGATCCTCCCGCTGTTGACACTGCGGGTCATTACCGACACACTCAAGATCGGCACTCAACTTCCATCGTAAGTCTTTATTTTAAATGACTTCATTTAGATTGGGAGCTTCACCCGTGCTGCCTGGGACAAGGGGGTGACGTCGGGAGCGCTCTCCTCCGGGGGGAGCAGGAAGGACCTCCTCCAGACAAGGAGCAGAGCTCCCACAGATCACGTGGTCTCGTGACTCCACAAGGAGGAGACACACCACCATCTGAGGGCAGTGTGTCTGCGCAGGAAAGGTTAGTGCACTTGAGCGAGAAGAAAAGAGAGAGAGGGAGAGATGGAAAGAGTGTGAGATAATAAATAACTTTTAACCAGCGCAGGCCTATTTGAACCAGGATTGTTGGCATAAGCCTCTCGGTGGCTGGTATGATCAACGGTCGTGCTGGCCTTTGTGTTTAACACACACCTCTCTAAACTCACCCGCCGCCCACAACCTCCATCATGGCGCTGACATTTCCTGATATTTTTGGGCAAATGTCACAGGGCGGGCGCGGCAGAGTGACTTCGAGCTCGGATCAGGGCGACGGAGGGCGACCTGGGGGGTGGGGGGGGTGAGGTGGGAGGTGTTGCAGAGCTGATGCGGCTCCGTGGAGCTACACGGATCACGCTGATAAGGCCAAATCGTTCAGTGTTTCGCTCGAGCGTGACAGCGTGCCGGTGTGTGGCGAGGACGGTTCAGCGTGTAATTCCACAGCGGAATTACCTTCGCACAACACGCTCATAAATCCTCACTTATCTCAAACCGTCCTGTGCTGTCAATCTTTTCTCCAGCAGCACGTGAGCACCTCCAGCACAGGGTCAGTCTTTATGTGATCCCATCAGTAGACGTCGGTTTGTGAAAGCTGCACGTGTCTCCACCTGGCTTTAGCTTTGAGGTGACCTACCATTCTCACCCCTCCCCCCACTTCCTGTTTCTACACTTAGAAACAGGAAGAGGACAGCAGGTAAGGGTGGAAGGTTGATGCTGGAGCTGTTGTTCACATGTCGAGAAATGCACTTTGCATATCTAATTCATTATGAGGATTAGTTCAGATTTCTCTGGAAGCTATTTCTGCTAAAGAGAGAGACGAGCATTTTAGGCCAAGATCAGTATTAATCGCAGCGGCTGTATTTAACCTCAGCTGTCTCCTGGAGCGGACGGACAGAGACAGAGAGGGAGAGAGAGAGAGAGAGAGAGAGAGGGAGGAAGAGAGAGGTCTACCCGAGCTTTAATCATAAATCAGTCTGAGAGCTTTTCATCTGCTCTCTCCCTCTGTCCTCTGTCTCTCCGAGCTTCACAACCAGCGTAACCTCTCCCGTCTCCCACGGTGATGGCCATGGCATTATCAAGATTTTACATCCCGCCCCCACCCATGCAGCGCGACTCCCTTCTTCCGCAGGCCGTTAGCGCCGAGCACGGAGCGGGCGGCTCTTTTCAAAGCGGGGGACTTGGCGTCGCGCGTCGTGGACCTGGAACTTCTAAACCCCCTGAGTAAAGAGTGGCCGAGCTGTGAGAGTGCACCGACTCGGGAGATTGGAAAAAACGCAGCCTGCAAGAAAGTCCTGCAACAGGCAGACCTTATTCAGACCATGAAACGCAAAGCAACTGGTGCGTGGGAGGCCAAAAGGGCCAGAGGCCCCATGTCTTTCCCTTCGCTTCTTCCAGTGTAGTTTTGGGTAATGTAGTTCATTCCAAAATAAAGATCCAAAGAATCTTCCTTACCATTTTCTTGAATACTTCGGCACCGTAGAGGTAGCATACAATTATTGACATTGTTGTTGACATTATAGGATGATTGACTTATGTTAAAATTCCGTTAAACATAAATTTGAATGTTGGTTGGACCTAAAAACCCTCGATATGTTCAACACGCAGGAAAGACGGTGGTTATGTGGCACACCTGAGAGAAACCACAAGAGCTTTGATACCCAGCACGCATGCTGTCATGTTGATTAACATGTCAGTTGCTCTGGACACAAGCTCTGCTGTTCACAAGTTCTGCTGTTCACTCAAACCCCACACTGCCTTGTTATTTCCAGATGCTTGCATCCCAAGACTCGGAAGCACTCGGGCAGATCTGTGCACGTGCCTACGTATGAAGCGTAGCTGTGAAACAGGGCTATGGTAAAATCCCACAATGCCCATACCGTACCGTGGGTGGAGAAACCCACCGAGACACAACAGAGGGGTATCCTGCTGCCTCGGGGGCCGTACCACTCTGTGACTCTGGAATGGGGTAGAACGCCTGCGCCACGTGGCCTCATGCACTTCTTCACGTGTGACAAGGAATCATTGCGAGCGATAACAACCCTAGCGTTCCACCTCACCTTTGCGTCGTCACAAGCCGACACGGCCCGGCGTGGCGTTGTTCACGGTCACCTGAACGCAGAAGAACAATCCCCTGAGGGGTGGCGTTTAGCGCACGTGATTTATTTCTTTAGCCGCGCCCTGGCACGTGACTCCAGGACTCCAGCTATTTCATGATGCCAGAATTCCCATTCTCACCATTCCTCAAGTCCCCTGGGAACGTCATGAATAAAAATGAGGCCATTAAAGCGTGTTGAAGTTGCTATTTCACATGCGTGCGGTCTCGGGATTATGATGCAAATGAGGCCAGGCCAACGTCGGCAAATGTGAGGTGGTGGTGGGGGGGAGGGTGAGGAATGAGAAAATGCACTGGAAGCTGAAGAGCCTACCCCTGCCGTCCGCACCTGGGGGGGGCAACCTGCATCGTGAGCACCGCAAGCGTTAAATCCGTGTCAAGAGGGTCATCGTTTATAAGGAAATATCCCGAGACGTGTCTGGGACCGTAATGGGTTTGTTGGAATCATCACACAGTAGTGGCTGACCGGCACCCATCACGACACAGTGATTCCTATAACATCCAGTCCTAAATGTCCTCTCTGTATTTCTGTGCAGGGTTCGCAGCAGCCTGGTGGTCTGGTTATTTCAGTGCTAGCCCACTCTCACCAGTGCGTTAACACCAGCGTGTCAGTGTCACGGAGGCTGGTCAGGTGCCTTTGTGAGTGTTTTAGAAGCATCTGTGTTCTTAAGACAGTGGCCGTTGGATGTCCGACGCTACCCGTGCACAGCGACTCGCAGGCTAGGGTCGAAAGTTGAAAAGGGAAGCATTAAATCTGCTTCTGCAGTCTGGGATTACTGTGATCGGGGTAGATGACTGTTTCTTTCCGCTAGGCGTCCTGTGCCATTACCTCGGATTGCGATTGGGATTGGGATCAGATGGGACGAGGGATATTTGGCTCAGAGGCCAACATCTGTGATCCCGAGAGGGGCTGAGGAGGGGGACTATAATTGGCCCTGCTGCGGAAGGCGAGATGAGCCGTCTCACTGATATCTCGGGTCTTATCGAGCTTGTGGTGATAGGTGAGTGTGTGTCGCAGTTATCTGATCCACAGCAGACATTCTCTGACCACTGAGCTTTCTTACACTGACCTCAGACAAGCCTTGCTGCTTCCTCTCATAAATATTCAGTTTAGGGTAACTGATCCAGGATCAGACACAAATGTAAGAAAAAAAAAATCCACCACAAAAACTCCATCCAGAGACTTTTCCATATGCGGCAGAGTGACTTCCCGACTGTGATGAATTTTTTACATCCGACAGAAGACTCGACTAAAGCAACTGAATTGTGGCGCACGTCTGGGGAATCGCTG
Source organism: Brachyhypopomus gauderio (assembly GCF_052324685.1). Taxonomy (NCBI): domain Eukaryota; kingdom Metazoa; phylum Chordata; class Actinopteri; order Gymnotiformes; family Hypopomidae; genus Brachyhypopomus; species Brachyhypopomus gauderio. The sequence continues at coordinate 42,219,798 of NC_135211.1, read as the reverse complement.
ACCCGCGTGGCACGTGGGGGATAAGGGGATTCGGAAAGTGTGACAAGCTGAAGGGTGTAAAGTTTTCACACGTGACGCGTGCTTGTAGTGTGAAGCTTTGTGTGATGCTCAGTCTACTGTATCCACATCAGGTATGAGGCTTTATGCCTCGCTCCAGGACTTCCATAAAGCTGCAGTGTCTAGAAAAGACAGAGATTTGCCTTCAGCTTTACGTAAACTTTACACAAATGTGACTCTTATTATGAGATTTTGAGCAAGTCTGACTGTCTAGGCCTGGTGCCACTTTAAAGGTTACCTGAATTGTATTGTGTTTTATTTGCTGTGTAACACCTGACGTCGAATGATGTGAAATCTAGACTAAAATGCAAAAACCACCAGTGCTGAAAAGTAGAATTTCAGTATATATTGTTTATATTCACAAAACAAATGTAGTCCATTCTGTTAGGAATCCCTGTTCACAGGTGCGTGTCATGGAGACACTGAACTGTCCTGTACGCCAGAGTCTCTGTGATCAAAAGGCCTGTCTGGGAGATACACACAGTCACCATGTGTGATGTTAACACAATCAACAGTGTGTGTTAGACCTCCCTTGTACCTTCATCAACAGTCAACAGTTTCCAGCCACAGAATCACTATTGGGTGGATGTTATTGGGGTATAACAGGTCTCTCTCACACCTGTAGTGACACACACACACACACAGGTTGGATGAACTTCCAATCAGTGATGGTCCTGTGGTCTGAAAGAGATGAGTGGGCAGAAGAATGGGGCTATCACATGATTTAAAACAAACAAATAACCAAACAACAACACAACACTGTCTTTTCCTCCCCTCTACCCAGGGCTTTGAGCTGACGGTATTCTTAACTCTGACCTATCAATGCTCACACGTGGACGTGTATTTCACGAAGATCGCAGAGTCCATCTGTGTTGTGGTTCAGGGTGCCATGGCTACAAATGTAACGGTCCACGGCGGCCGATGATATAGAGGCACAAACTTGCTCGTGTCCTCTAAGAAAAGTCCTTCACTCTGCTACGGCCACCCCGTCCTGCAGAGACACCTTCATTTACCAGAGCTCACTGACCCAAGGAGGGCACGCACACACACACACACACACACACACACACACACACACACACACACACACACACACACACACACACACACACGCTCATTCAGGAACATGGAGTTGAGGCACACTCGGACGTGGTGATCTCCATCTGTCGTTTTTTAGTTCAGACGTGTGTGCAGCTGAGTTCATGAAGCTGATCAGACGGAGGGGGAGGCACTGAGGTCACGTGTGACCCAGAAACGGGAAGATCCTTCATCAGCCTCGTCTTGTGTGTTCGTCGCATGTCACATTGTGTTTTATGCTCGTCGTCTTGTGTGTTAGATGTTTTGTCATTCTGTAAAATCCTTCCTCTTCATCTCTCCGACTCCAGATAACACTAAAGATGTGACACATTCAAGGGGGGGTGTAGCAGTGATTACAGGACTCACTGGCTGAACAGGAACAAAGACTGAGCCAATCACAACAACCTGGACAGATTTGTAGACAAACCTAAGACACAGACACCCATATACACACACACACACACACACACACACACACACACACACACACACACACACACACACACACACACACACACACACACACATATAAACACAGTCAGCAAGAACGAGTATGCCCACACACACACACTCCTGTCAACACATCACGGACTAAGTAGGAAACGGTGAAAAGGTGTGGGCAGGAGATCAGAGGGAGACGCTCCACTCACCCCACAAGAGACGGGTGGGGGTGGGGGAGGAGACAGGTGTGGGTGGGGGAGGAGACAGGTGTGGGTGGGGGAGGAGACAAGTGTGGGTGGGGGAGGAGACAGGTGGGGGTGGGGGAGGAGACAGGTGTGGGTGGGGGAGGAGACAAGTGTGGGTGGGGGAGGAGACAGGTGGGGGTGGGGGAGGAGACAGGTGGGGGTGGGGGAGGAGACAGGTGTGGGTGGGGGAGGAGACAGGTGGGGGTGGGGGAGGAGACAGGTGTGGGTGGGGGAGGAGACAAGTGTGGGTGGGGGAGGAGACAGGTGGGGGTGGGGGAGGAGACAGGTGGGGGTGGGGGAGGAGACAGGTGTGGGTGGGGGAGGAGACAGGTGTGGGTGGGGGAGGAGACAGGTGGGGGAGACGCACAACGCACAACGCTCATGTGACCCTAACAAACTCTTTAAGCACTGGTGAAGAGGGAGAGCTTGGGAGGGAGAAAGTCAGAGAGTGAGATGGAGAGAGGGGGTTAAGCAAAGCAGAAAGACAGGCAAGAGATTGATAGTGAGAAAATGAGACCAATCTTAGATCATCAAAGTTCAAACAAATCACTGCTCTCCAAAAGCTCTCCTCTGCACTGCTGGGCTGGACCAGGTCACTCTGGTGAGCCATTTAAAATAACGGCGCTGTCTCACTCATGCTCACGCAAGGCTCATCTCACGCAGGGCTCATCTCACGCAGGGCTCATCTCATACCGCACGGTCGGACTCGGAGCTTGCCCAGTGAAGGATGTTGATGGAATTCAGAGTCGGTCAGCCCACTAACATCCGGGATGTTTTTCCAGGGGTTCAGGGGCGACTCACGACCGGCAGACCCGTCAGTTTATTTGCAACTCTGGAAACGCAGCAGTCGATTCGTATCGATTCCAGGGGCTCATCAGTGTAGAACAAATCCTTCAGCATCGACTGAGCGACTGCTCTCCACGACGCCCGTGTTTAGCTCACGCCTGCGAGAGCGATCTCCACCCCAGCTGGACGTGAGCAGGGTGGACACACGTCTCCAGGAGGACGCTCGTCTGCTTGTGTCTCTGTGGAGTTTTCTAGAAAGACAGCATTACGTCAGACACGACACACAGACACACACACACTCTGCATACATCCAGATCTCTTCACTCTATTCTATAATAAATGGCTCTCTTGTGCCTCAATCAGCTCTTCCTCCAACACAGGCCTTCTTTTAGCCCACGCGTTAATCCACTCACGGTGAGACGAGACGAGACGAAATGAGGACTGAAAGCTGGTGGAGCTCTGACTGCAGCTCAGTCTTGTCACATCTGCTGTATCACAAAGGGCCGAATGCTTATGAATAATCATAACACTCCCGGGCAAATCACAGCCGTGTGCCAATACTAAGCAGAGGTTCAGTCCTGCACCTCCGGCGCACAGACAAAAGTGACTTCTGGGGCTTGCCGTAGTTCCTGATCTGATGGTCAGGTCTCAGCGGAGCCCGGACATGTTATCAAACGTGTAAAATCTGGACGTCACGTGTGGACATCACACGTGTTAGATCACCTAGACATCACACGTGATCATCTAGACATCACACATGATCATCTGGACATCACGTACATAAGATTGTCTGGACATCTCATATGTAAGATCACGTACCACGAAGACTTGAAAGAAAATCCAGTGTTCAGTCTACCTTTCAAAGTCAAAGTGGCTGCTTTAAGTTGTTGTAGTGTGTGTGTTTTTATCCATTAGTGGACTACAGAGACAAGGTGACTTACTCAAGGCAGCAACCCTAGAGTGTGGCGTTACTGATTGAGACTCAATAAGCTGTCTTTGTTCAAGTTCACAGGTCACGGTGAAACTCCCCCACCTCAGCTACAGCATCTTAGACACAGGAGCTGGACTTCAGAGGTTTCAGGAGTGCTGACACAGAACGACTCTCTGGTTATGTTCATGACCAGAGTGTTAAAACGTTTGCTGCTCGTCTTTGGAGAAAAGGACACGTTGGTGCCCTCTTACAGGACTTGGCGAAGTCATCAGAAGCCTTGTTAGCATGAGGACAGACCAGAGACCGTATATGTAAGTGAACTGGACGACACGAGTGAAAAGTGAAGCCTCCGTGAGTTAGCTGCCCTCTAGTGGCTGGCTGCAGTACAACTTTTAACCCCGCCCATTCTCATGTAAGTGAACGGGCCGGACGAGAAACTTTGAATTTTTATTACACGTAAAATACGTTTTTTGAGCTTTTTTTTAAAGGGGTGTGGCGATAAGGTGATTGACAGTTAATAGCTGCAAAACTCTATCAAAACCCTCAACAGCAGTATTAAAACCTGTTACGTTTGTTTATTTTGTAAAACGTCAAAAGTGTCTATATTGGTGGGTGTATCCTAACGGATGTTGGGGTGGAGATACGGTCTCTGGCGGAGATATTGTCCTGCCTACCGGTTCTAATGCGCATGCTCTGGCTCCAATTTTCATCTACTGTGCAAGCGCATCCAAGATGGCGGCGTCCGTGCGGCCATCTTGGTAGCTTCAAAAGTTCACAATGGGAGTCAACGGCGACGTACCGTCTATTATATATACAGTCACTGGGACGGACAGGTGGATCAGCCTTTTTGAGTCTGTTTCCGGCTTGCCTCATGGGCACCTCTCGCAGGCTGCTTGTACCATTACATCCAAAGCGACAAAGCTCCAAATTGAACAGAACAAGCTAAAGTTTACCCACCAGACGGCTGATGGGAAACCATATACCGCCCAGTCAAGTCTCCCGGGATCAGTTTGGGGGAAGTGGATTAGTTCATGATCGGCACAGGCATCTGTTTGGGCAGCCCTGCTATTAAATTCCACTGTGTGGAACGTGGTGTTTGTAAAGTGGGACGCGAGACCAAGACCCCCCGCCTGCCGACGTTCCCGCCATGTTCCACGAGAGAGCTGATCAGCCCCGATAATCTACAGCAGATGCTACTTGGAATGGTGGACCAGGATGAAAAAAAGCCCAGAGTCTGGATCTGGATGTAGATCTAGATCACTCTGGATCCGAGGAACCAGATTCCCAGATCTGCTTGTGTCTCAAGCTCCTCTTCCAAGTGGCCTCACGTGTCGCATCTCCTGGGGACGAGTTTGATTTCACAGTTGGGAGAGAGCAGACGAAGATGGCGTCCACAGAGGGACGTCCACAGAGGGACGTCCACAGAGGGGCGTCCACAGACGATCGTCATCCGAGTCTGTGAGTGTCTGCATGTGCCTCCGTAAGGATTCCGTCCTCGATCTCATCTCAGCAGGCACAGGACCTCCTGCCCTGAAATTCTGTTTGAATGTTATTCCATAATTACGGTTAACCCGTGTGCGTACGTGTGTGCGGAATGTTATTAGCCGCATCCGGAAAGGAAGCGGATCGCGTCAGCTTGTGTGTCCTCCGCACTGAGACCCATTTCAATCCAATGTTATGTGCACAGTTGGAAGTGAAATCTTTCCAAACCCCGGCCGGCCCCTTAAATTGACATATCTTAGCTAAACTGAGCTAACCTAATGAAGAGGTGCTTTGTCTAAACAGCCTTGTCAAAAGCACTCACCTGAGGACCATGTGTACATAAGACACTGGGCCAGCATTGCTTGCCTTAATATAGTAATTACAATCATTTTTTGGCTAAAAGGGAGGAGTTATTTGTGAAAGAGGCAGAGCTTCAATGTTGGAACATGCCCTCAGACTGTAAGCCTTGAGTCCAGATACCAGTTGCATGGGTATAATTTTAAACATTACCTTTATGGAAAACAATTAGCAGTAGTGCTGCTTTGATGGGCTTTAAGGGCCGAGTTGGAGTGCGATTAGTTAGCCTGGCACTTTGTGGTCTCAGTCTTATGAGTCGGCTTGAAATGGGTTATGGATTCTCATTCCTGTTTAGTCACATGAGAGATTAAGAGTCTCAGTGGCATCTGGAAGAGAGAAAGTGGGGTTGAGAAAGATAAAGAGAGAGAGAAAGGGAGAAAGATAAAGAGAGAGGGAGAGAGCTATAGCCATGTGAACTGCTCGATACTCTTATCTGCCTTGCTGCATTCGAATATATATATATATACACACACACACACACACACACACACACACACACACACAAAACCCTTCGAGGCATGAGCCCAATGCCAGCATCTGCTACACCTCTACTACATCACTGCTACATCACTACTACATCTCTACTATATCACTGCTACACCTCTACTACATCTCTACTATATCACTGCTACATCTCTACTACACCTCTACTACATCACTGCAACATCACTGCTACACCTCTACTACATCACTGCTACATCTCTACTACACCTCTACTACATCACTGCTACATCACTACTACATCTCTACTATATCACTGCTACATCTCTACTACATCTCTACTACATCACTGCTACATCTCTACTACACCTCTACTACATCACTGCTACATCACTGCTACATCACTGCTACATCTCTACTAGCTACACATCTACTACATCCCTGCTACATCACTACTACATCTCTACTACATCACTGCTACATCTCTACTAGCTACACCTCTACTACATCACTGCTACATCTCTACTAGCTACATCTCTACTACATCACTGCTACATCTCTACTACACCTCTACTACATCACTGCTACACCTCTACTACATCACTGCTACACCTCTACTACATCACTGCTACATCTCTACTACACATCTACTACATCACTACTACATCTCTACTAGCTACACCTCTACTACATCACTACTACACCTCTACTACATCACTGCTACACCTCTACTACATCACTGCTACATCTCTACTACACCTCTACTACATCACTGCTACATCTCTGCTACATCACTGCTACATCTCTACTACACCTCTACTACATCACTACTACATCTCTACTACACCTCTACTACATCACTGCCACACCTCTACTACATCACTGCTACATCTCTACTACACATCTACTACATCACTACTACATCTCTACTACACATCTACTACATCACTACTACATCACTGCTACATCACTACTACATCTCTACTACATCACTGCTACACATCTACTACATTACTACATCACTACTACACCTCTACTACATCACTACTACATCTCTACTACACCTCTGCTACATCTCTACTATATCACTGCTACATCACTACTACATCTCTACTACATCACTGCTACATCTGTACTACATCTCTTCTACATCTCTACTACATCACTGCTACATCACTGCTACACCTCTGCTAACCCTAGCTTTGTTGCTGTCCCAGTGGGATTGCCATACTGGAGGTTAAATCTAGGACCGATTTTAATCTGTAACGATGATCAGAGGCAGGGGTGACGCAAGTGCAAGTGATCGAGTATTTATTAAAATGAGAACAACAAACCACTAGACAGAAACACAAAATATTGATGGGGACTACACCATACACTGAAGGGCTGACTACAGAATGGGTCTACAAGACAACTAAGAAAAGTAAGCATACATAGAAACATCCCACAGCACACACTACACTAACATAGAAGGGAGAGCCAAAATACCAAGGGGAGCAACGACAACTGGGGAGAGCGGGGCACAAATACCAACGCCAGGCAAAGTACGAAACAACAGAACTAGAATGAGGAACACGTAACCAATAGCAAACCTGAGCGAACAAGAGACTAACAACAAGACATTATACGAACGAGTAGATAACGCAGAGCACAGCAGACAGTATTCGGGAGACAACATAAACGAACAGGCTACTTGATATAAAACAAAGCATGAACGGGCGGAAGGAGAAACAGGGAGGCACGGTGGAGCAGGAAGGTAAGGGAGGACTCACGTACAATGACCAACGACACGGGGTAAAACAGAGGGGTTTAAATACACTGAAACATGGAGGTGAAACGAGACTCAGGTGGGAACAATGAGGACAGGGGCGTGGCAGACAGAGGGAGAAACCATGGGAACGGGGAAACTAGGCGGGACCAGGGAGGAGGGAGGACCTGGACATGACATAATCCCAGATGTGAAGAACTGGTCTGAGGTTCAACATGCACCAAATCTAATCCCAGATCAACATGTCCTGGATCCTCGAGGGCCGATTCAAACTGCCTCTGTCTAGGGACCAGTCAGTTGGGTTAGATTAGGCTCAAACTGTAACAGATTACAGTCGTGCCATGCAGAATATTTAATTCCACATTTTCTTTCATTCCTCTTTTGGCTTTGAGGTGTTGTCAGAACATTCTCAAAGCAGAGGCAGAATTTAACAGGAAATGCCATTACTGAAAGCATTCATTACCAAATCAGATATGTCATTTAGCTCATTTCATAGCTGTTCAGAAGTGGCCGTAACTACTTAATTAGAAACCGTCTCTTCAGAGCGCTTTGGGTCTTTAATGCACAGAGATTTGAGATTGCGGTAAACTGAAATACCGAGTTATAATAACAGTAGACGAAAACAATATATAATTTTAAAGCAGAACTCTGCGCTTGCTTGCTTCTTTCTCTTATGTGCAGCAGTATTCAACAGCTTTTCCATGGCATTTTTCTCCTCGGCCACTTCATCCTGACGTAGCCGATTTGACAAATAAAATAGGGCTTCAGTCAAAGCTCGAGCCGGTGGAAATAGGTCCATTTTCCACATTACTAATGATTAGTTGTCATAGTGGCGGCGTGGCGCTGACAGAGCGTGCGGTCCAGATGCGATGCTCGCGCTAGTTTGCGTCTCTTGTGTGAGGTGTAAATCTTAAAGGTGTCTTCCGATCAACATGAAAACACCTCTCGCATTATGTCATTATGCGTGTGTTTCTTTACATATTTGTGTCTTTGTAGGGCATTCTTGTATTCTTGAGTGTTACTGGAAAATGTTAAGCCTACACTGAGATCTAACCCTAAACCTCTCAACAACCAAACAAGGAAACAAACCAAGCGTTAAAAACACTTCACTACAGTCAAATGGCTCACAGTGTCACAGATTTCATATTTCCCTCTTATCGGGCAGATGTTGGGTCCTAACACTGAGCCAAATACATAATAATGCACTCCTCTTCCTCACACACACACACACACTTAATTATTTATTTTGCTTTTACGGGAACAAGAGAGAAGCCCGGTGAACTGCTGTATTTATTCTTTACCTTTATATTCACTTCTATTACCGTATCTCTTTCATTCCCTTGGTGTTTTTTTAACCAAACAAAGGTCATAGTGTTCGCTTCCATTCATCTCCAGATCACCTAATCTAATTCAGCTCTGTTCCGCGCTCGCCACCGAGCGGGGGTCCAATTTCAGACCCCCACAAACGGCCCGTCTGCGGAGCTCGCGCCGTCGTTTTCCGTCCGCTTCCGTTTTCATTAGGCCACGCGCTTTGAAGGCAAGAGTAGAATGTCGTCGCGGACCTCGTGCTGCGCGCGCTGGGAAAACGAGGTGAAAAGCAGCTCGTCCGTCAGTCCTCAGACCGACAGGCCACTGCTGTGTGACAGAGATAACACAGCACGGCGTCGTGTTTAGGGGGAAAATACAGGGGTGGGTTCATTTCACTCTCTAACAGTGCCTAAACAATAATAAAGCAATAGGACTGTCATAGCCAAGTCTACTGATAACAAGAACAATACATTTGGGTCACTTTATAGTTATTATCATTATTATATACGTACAAACATACACACGCATGCAAGCACGCACACACACACAGATACACACACACACACACAGATACACACACACACACACACACACACACAGATACACACACACACACACACACACACACAGATACACACACACAAACACACACACACACACACACAGATACACACACACACACACACACACACACACAGATACACACACACAAACACACGCACACATACACAGATACACACACACACACACACACACACAAACACATACACACACACACACACACACACACACGCACACATACACAGATACACACACACACACACACACACACACAGATACACACACACATACACAGATACACACACACACACACACACAAACACAAATATATGTACATACTGTGCAAATTTGTTTCTGAATGTGTTGTGCATTATTTTCTACTTACAGAGCATATTTATTTATTCTTTTTTATTTGTTTATCTGTTGTTATCTACACTTTCCCATGCCTTTTTTTACTGTTTGTTTACATTTATACACTGAGTGAGTGTAAGATTAAAATTTGCTCTTTGGTGTGGCTTAAAGTCGCTAATACTGTATCTTGATTAACACTGACCCAGACCACAGGAAAGATTCTGAATCTTTGCCTTTCTAACGTCCTTGACAAAAATGTTTCGGCTGAAAAATGAAATTACAATTGATTTATTGATCACTGGTCCGTATTAATAAAGTCAGAGCATCAGGAGAGATGCGGTGTGAGCTACAGTTACAGAATTCCAGACAAAGTGAGTCACTCTAACAAAGATCTGATTATCTGATAATGATCCGATCTGCTGAAATGTGTGTAGGTGTCCTCTCCTCACTCCCACACACACACAAACACACACGGCATGTTGTTATAATGAGTGGGAGCTAAATCCTCTCCCCCTCTGCTTCTGTATTGACCTGACCTTTCCACCTCGAGTGTGATAAAAACATACAATATTTTCTCCTGAAATTGTGTTTAAGGGCCAGTGTAATTAAACACACAATGTGGACGTCCTTCTGTCTATGTTCAGTCCTGTGCTCAGGAGGAGTGTGACGGGCAGGGTGAGCGAAAATAAATGGAAGCGATCACGCCAAGTCTCAGGGAAATAGGATGGTTTAATATGTAAAGTGCGCAAACCAAAACCCGTGAACTGATCCGAATTAAGGATATAATGACCAGCAGTCAACTGGTACAAAGACAAGACATATATAGACGAACAAACGACCCTCAGGTGAGACAGATCGCGGGCTCCGCCCACCTGAGGGACGAACACAACACCACACCCACAGGACAAGCTGCTGCTGTAGACGGGGGCGACCAGTAGGGGGCCGCCGTACCGTGACAAGGAGACACTTGTAATGAGACATGTCTCTCCTGAACTTTGACCTTTGAACAACAAAACCAACATTTTCCAATTCCAAACATTTGCTAATATTTAAGCAGATGTACCCACTGGTGGCAATCAGACTCACGTCTCCAATAGAACTCGTCTACAATCAGACTCAGATTTCCAATCAGACTCATGTCTACAATCAGACTCACGTCTCCAATCGAACTCGTCTACAATCAGACTCAGATTTCCAATCAGACTCATGTCTACAATCAGACTCACGTCTCCAATCGAACTCGTCTACAATCAGACTCAGATTTCCAATCAGACTCATGTCTACAATCAGACTCACGTCTCCAATCGAACTCGTCTACAATCAGACTCAGATTTCCAATCAGACTCATGTCTACAATCAGACTCACGTCTCCAATAGAACTCGTCTACAATCAGACTCAGATTTCCAATCAGACTCATGTCTACAATCAGACTCACGTCTCCAATAGAACTCGTCTACAATCAGACTCAGATTTCCAATCAGACTCATGTCTACAATCAGACTCACGTCTCCAATAGAACTCGTCTACAATCAGACTCAGATTTCCAATCAGACTCATGTCTACAATCAGACTCACGTCTCCAATAGAACTCGTCTACAATCAGACTCAGATTTCCAATCAGACTCATGTCTACAATCAGACTCACGTCTCCAATAGAACTCGTCTACAATCAGACTCAGATTTCCAATCAGACTCATGTCTACAATCAGACTCACGTCTCCAATAGAACTCGTCTACAATCAGACTCAGATTTCCAATCAGACTCATGTCTACAATCAGACTCACGTCTCCAATCGAACTCACGTCTCAAGTCGAACTCACGTCTCCAATCAGTTATAAATAAACCAAATTTTAAAAAAAAACCAAGAGATCAAAAGCTATCCTTGACCTTCAGGAATAGATCAGCTGATTCAGTACCATAGTGTATTTGGGGATTATTGACAAACCAGCGGCGGGTGTGGGATTAGCCTAAAAGGAGCGTGGCCTAAAACAGTGTCGGAGGGGCTCACATCTTGCACGTGAGCTTCAGCAGGGTCCTCTGCTCATTAAAACCCTGAGGCTCCACCCCCTCTCACCTATACCCCTCCCTCATGGCACCGCCCCTCCTTATGCCTCTCCCCCATAATCTTTCCCTGGGAATAATAACAGCTCCATGCTAGTTCCCTTTATCCTTTTATGATTAGTTTAAAAGTCTTCCTGACACAACAAGGCCAGTGTTTAGCGTGCGGCTTCTAGGCAGACGGATCCTGGCGATGTTTAGTCACTGTGGAGGCCTGTTAAAGTGTCAGAGGAAGTGAAGCTTCAGCCCAGAACAAACGCAGGACCTCTAAGAAACACGTCAGCTCTGAGTTCACCTCTCCGCACTAGCAGTAATATAGAGATACAGAAATACCGAGCTGCTTCTGTAACTGACACACAAACTCACACAAACACACACAAACACACACACTCAGAGACAGAAGTTTGGAGTCATACTTCATAGCATCGTAAACCTTTGCTTTCACCTGGCATATTTTATGTAACAAGAAAAAGCACGCACACACACACACACACACACACACACACACACACACACACACACACACACACACACACACACACACACACACACACACACACAGACTTTCTAAAATGAAAGAATTCCTGCTCTTTTTACAGCGATGGTATATGACATTGCTGGATCTCCCAAGAGACCTATTATGTCTGCTGAACAAAAGAGGCAACATGTGTGTGCGCTAATATTACCAGTACTGTACGAAGGTGCGTGTGTGTATGTGTGTGTGTGCTTGTGGTAATTCTACCAGTACTACACAAAGGCTGCTATGTGTGTGTGTATGTGTGTGTGTGTATGTGTGTGTGTGTGTGTGTGTGTGTGTGTGTGTGTGTGTGTGCGTGTGTGGCAATGCTACCAGTACAATCCAAAGGTGCCACTGGTATTCTGCCTCCCACAGCTCAGATAACCTGTTCACCGTGGTAACGTGGTAACAATCCCAGACAACTAGTTACAGACACAGAAAGTAAAGTATTGTGGAGTATTGTGAAGTATTGTGGAGGACACTGAATCATTGATGTGTATAATGCAGCATTGGAGCTGAACAGATGGATCACACACGTTATTACAGTGAGTGAAAGTGCTGAGGAGTGATCTCACTACGGCTCACACCTGGAAGAGTGCTGAGGAGTGATCTCACTACGGCTCACACATGGAAAAGTGCTGAGGAGTGATCTCACTACAGCTCACACATGGAAGAGTGCTGAGGAGTGATCTCACCACGGCTCACACCTGGAAGAGTCTGAGGAGTGATCTCACTACAGCTCACACATGGAAGAGTGCTGAGGAGTGATCTCACTACAGCTCACACCTGGAAGAGTCTGAGGAGTGATCTCACTACAGCTCACACCTGGAAGAGTCTGAGGAGTGATCTCACTACAGCTCACACCTGGAAGAGTGCTGAGGAGTGATCTCACTACAGCTGTATTGCACAAAACGCTACGAGTGCGCTAACAAACACCAACCCTGATTTTAACTGTCCGTCACTGTTCATGCATATCAGGGTCCTGCACATTATCATGACAGTGTCTCTGAGCTGCAGGCATTCTGTGGGTCTGCCCGAGGGTCCTCGCTGACATCTACTCATCTCTTCACTGATTATGAACAAGCAAGAGAAGGATGACAGGATCCACACGCTGAGGTCTGTTTCTTGACTGATGGACGAATGGACCAATAGAATGGAAGAGGCGGAGCTGAGGGGGGGTTGCAGATGAGTCTGGTTGGCTGGTGCATATATTTGAGTTGGTGTCAGAGATTAACTGTAGCGTGAGAGAGGTTTATGAAGGATGTACACACACACACACACACACACACACACACACATCCTAGAGATTCATTATCTGGGAGATCAGTGGGGTGTATTGAAGAATTGCCTGAAGAAAAGGTGAAACGTGTACACACACATCTGTGTGCACACACACGCACGCACACACACACACACACACACACACACACACACACACACACACACACACACGCACGCTTGCATTCTGTTGCTTATTTCAGTGCTACAATTCAAGTAGGAAGTTAATATATGTACACGCACACCCTGCGCATGAATTAGCCTCAATTCTGATTGTAGGATCTACCCAGGGGCTTCCAAACACACACACACACACACACACACACACACACACATCAAATCTTTTGGGCCCAGCGAAGAGCTGCCTTGTTGTATTTAAGCATCTCCTTTTGCGAGTTACACAATAAGAGACTAGATAATTGCTTTAGATAATTGCTTTTGTGTTTTAAACACAAGCTGTTTTAATTGATGTGTTTCCTGTGGTTGGGCACGACTCTCCCCAGCAGCCACGACTGGGACCAGTGTAGACCTGCTCCCAACAGCAGGAGGAGTCATTTGAATTAGTTCATCTATGGAGCACCTTGAGCCATCAGCTCGAACTTTAGATCCTCAAACATGCCGTCAGCACGTCAAAATAAAACAGGCGGCAAAACTGCGAACATTGCTCGAGGCTTGTGGGAAATTGCAAAGACAGCCTGTTAGAACGTTTCATTCATTCATTAAGCAGTTAATTAAGTGTAATGACATCTGAAGCTCAAGGAACCTCTGCAGGTGCTGAAAGGGTTAAACGCAGTTTGGAATATGTGGAGAGGAAGTGTGTGTGTGTGTGTGTGTGTGTGTGTGTGTGTGTGTGTGTGTGTGTGTGTGTGTGTGTGTGTGTGTGTGTGTGTGTGAGGGTTAACACTCTACCTCTCCTCCTTCTGTCTCCCTCTGTTTTCGTGTTTTTCTCTTTCCATCTTTTCTGTTTAGTCTCATCTCCATCTTTCTTTATTTTTTGTTTCTCTCTATGCACCCTTCTTCTCTCCCTCTCACTCTCCCTCTCTCTCGCTCACTCTCCCTCTCTCTCTCGCTCACTCTCTCTCTCTCTCTCTCGCTCACTCTCCCTCTCTCTCTCTCTCTCTCTCTCTCTCTCTCTCTCTCTCTCTGGGGTAAATGCTCCTTTAGCAGTCTAATCATTAATAATGGCAAGTCACTGCTACTCTCTACAATAACCGAACCCTTATGGATTCCCTGAGAGAGTCAAAACAGACACACACACAAAGATACAGACACAAACACACACACACAAACAGCTTCGATCCAGAGACATAGAGGATATTGCACCATCCATCATTACTGAAGGTGTGCTTCGATAATACCCAAACAGTTTCAACACAGATCTGAGATCAGTAAATCTCTGGCATTCTTCAGTGTAAGAAAGGTGAAGGAGCTGACTCTGGGTCACTCTGGGCAAAATGCATAAACAGGCCACACCTGGAATTAACACTGACCGTGACAAGTTCTTGTCTGTGACTGTTTCTTTTCCACAGCTCAAACATAACAAATGTGTATTAATGTGTTCCAGGGCCACCATTTCTCATCAGTATTTTTCTGTGTCTTATCTTTTATGACACTTAGAAATGCAAACAGGTCAGTTTACAATAAAACACCTCTCTATTCCTCTCTCTCTCTCTCTCTCTCTCACTCACTCTCCCTCCCTCCATCTCTCACTCTCTTTCTCTCCCTCCTTCCCTCCCTCCCTCTCTCTCTCCCTCGTTTTCTCAGCTTCTGTTGGCGTTTGCTCTGTTGTTGTGGAAGATTCTCATTTGATCTCACCAGGAGGCAGACAGAAATAAACACCACATGAGCTCCTGTTTGAGTCTCTCTTAAACACCACACGAGCTCCTGTTTGAGTCTCTCTTAAACACCACATGAGCTCCTGTTTGAGTCTCTCTTAAACACCACACGAGCTCCTGTTTGAGTCTCTCTTAAACACCACACGAGCTCCTGTTTGAGTCTCTCTTAAACACCACATGAGCTCCTGTTTGAGTCTCTCTTAAACACCACACGAGCTCCTGTTTGAGTCTCTCTTAAACACCACACAAGCTCCTGTTTGAGTCTCTCTTAAACACCACACAAGCTCCTGTTTGAGTCTCTCTTAAACACCACACGAGCTCCTGTTTGAGTCTCTCTTAAACACCACACAAGCTCCTGTTTGAGTCTCTCTTAAACACCACACCGAGCTCCTGTTTGAGTCTCTTAAACACCATACTGGGCTCCTGTTTGAGTCTCTCTTAAACACCACATCGAACTCCTGTTTGAGTCTCTCTTAAACACCACACTGAGGTCCTGTTTGAATTTTCCTTTAATGCTCTATCTCTAGCTTTTTTATCATATCTTTCTCTTCTTCTTAGTCATTCTGTGGAGGCAGAGAAACGGAGAGAGAGAGAGAGAGAGAGAGAGAGAGAAAGAAGAAAACTGTAGAGCCATTGCTGTTTGGGCCAGGGGGCAAAGGGGACAGAGAGAAGCAATCTGTTTGTCTTTTATCTTTGTACAGTGAGCTCTCATGACACCTTCATCTTGAGCAGTGCTAACACATCGATATGGAGGAAGCCTGCGTGTGTATCCCTGAGTTCATGTGTGACTGTTTGTGTGTGTGTGTGTGTGTGTGTGTGTGTGTGTGTGTGTGTGTGTGTGTGTGTGTGTGTGTGTGTGTGTGTGTGTGTGTGTGATGAGGAGACAGAGAGCCTCAATTCCAACACCAGCAAATCGTCTCTGTTTGCCAGCAGGACAGATTATCCACTGCTGTCAGAAGGATGACTGCAGAAGATCACATCGCTGGAGAGGGCTGCTCTTAGTGTGTGTGTGTGTGTGTGTGTGTGTGTGTGTGTGTGTGTGTGTGTGTGTGTGTGTGTGTGTGTGTGTGTGTGTGTGTGTGTGCTACTCTTACAGGATGGACGATTGATTGTTAGCTTTCAGCTCTGTTTTATTCACCCCAGCTTGACTGTACAGCAGGTTTAAAGCCCCAGAGCCTCTTTGGCTGTCTAACGTGACCACACACTCACACCACCACACACTTGTACCACCACACACACACACACTCACACACACTCACACCACCACACACTTGTACCACCACACACACACACACTCAGACACACACACACTCACACCACCACACACACACACACTCACACCACCACACACTTGTACCACCACACACACACACACTCACACCACCACACACACACACACTCACACACACACACACTCACACCACCACACACTTGTACCACCACACACACACACACTCACACCACCACACACACACACACTCACACACACACACACTCACACCACCACACACTTGTACCACCACACACACACACACTCACACCACCACACACTCACACCACCACACACTTGTACCACCACACACTTGTACCACCACACACACACACACACTCACACCACCACACACACACACACTCACACACACACACACTCACACCACCACACACTTGTACCACCACACACACACACACACACACACACACACTTGTACCACCACACACACACACACACTTGTACCACCACACACACACACACACACACACTTGTACCACCACACACACACACACACTTGTACCACCACACACACACACACACACACACACTTGTACCATCACACACACACACACACTTGTACCACCACACACACACACACACTTGTATGCACCATGGCCCTCTCTCCAACAGCTCATGGTGGGGAGGGCCAAACACATAACCATGTGTTTTTGGAAGCGTCATTGGAGTTTCCTCAGAAGTATTTGATGACCAGGAGTATTGACTTCCTGTCTACCATGATGTCAGAAACACTTGGATGCAAGTGTGCTGACCATTCTACTTAGATCTGGGGTTCGAACTAGGTTCAGATCTGGGGTTAGATATTGGGTTAGATCTGGGGTTAGATCTGGGGTTAGAACTAGGGTCAGATCTTGGGTCAGTTCTTGGATTAGATCTGGGGTCAGATCTGGGTTCAGATCTGGGGTCAGATCTGGGGTCAGATCTGGGGTTAGAACTAGGGTCAGATCTTGGGTCAGATCTGGGTTAGATCTGGGTTAGATCTGGGGTTAGATATGGGGTCAGATCTGGGTTAGATCTGGGTCAGATCTGGGGTTAGATATGGGGTCAGATCTGGGTTAGATCTGGGGTTAGATATGGGGTTAGATCTGGGTCAGATCTGGGGTTAGATATGGGGTTAGATCTGGGGTTAGATCTGGGGTTAGATATGGGTTTAGATATGGGTTTAGATCTGGGGTTAGATCTGGGGTTAGATCTGGGGTTAGATCTGGGGTTAGATATGGGGTTAGATATGGGGTTAGATCTGGGGTTAGATATGGGGTTAGATCTGGGTTAGATATGGGGTTAGATCTGGGGTTAGATCTGGGTTTTAGTGCTATGTTACAGCTCAGATTACTCTAGAGCAGCATCTCATTACCTGCTTCACATTCTGCAGGGAACTTTCAGGTGTAGTTCAGGTGTAATTCAGGTGTAATTCAGGTGTAATTCACCCTGGCTGATGCCAGCATCATATTCTGAAGTCAGATGATCACAGGAGAGGTGCTAGATTAATGCTTTAAACATACATTTATACCATGAATGACAAATATTTTTTATGGAAATTCACATGAATATTTCATAAGCTGATTAACATTCAAACACAAGACTGCCACCTATCACCTGACCTTTATCAGATCCTGAAAGAGGACACAGCTACACAGTTGTGCAGAGGAAAAGACAAGTTATCATTAACCATTTAGTCCAGAGTAGAACAAACTCAAGTAGGACTGGGAGTGAGACTGGGAAGACTGGGAATAGCTTTCCTGTTCAAACAGCTCACCTGCACTAAACAAACAGCTTATCTGTACTAAACAAACAGCTTATCTGTACTAAACGAACAGCTTGTCTGTACTAAACGAACAGCTTGTCCCACTGTATAGGCCCCCTGATTAGCTGACTTATTTCTCGCATATTAATGTTGAAGGGCCCCCTAGCTAAATTCGCCTTGAGCCCCCAAATTTCTAAGTCTGCCACTGTATGCACGTGAGGGTGTGTGTATGCACGTGAGGGTGTGTGTGCACAAATGTGTGCGTGTGTGGGTCTCCATCCTTCTCCTTGACCTTTCCGAACTGCAGATTGAGCAGCGAGTCTTTCCAGTCCACCCAGGGGTCCCTGCATCTGGACAGGATGATAAGGTCAGGGTCTCGAGCCAGACAAGCGCTCAGTCCCACCTGGTCTCGACGAGAGCACCTCACACTCTCACCGCCACTTCAGTCCTTCACTCGTTTGCAGGTTTATGGGCCTCTCACTATTCCTCACAATTAAAGTCAGGGCGTTTCATCAAGCTCTCCGCTGTTGTAACGGGTGACGGGTTTTGATTCTGGTGGAAGACGTGACACGAGTGAGACAGGACACGTGTATGTTCAGGAGATGTGTCGGGACAGGACACGTGTGGGGACAGGACACGCATGGGGACAGGACACATGTCGAGACAGGACATGTGGGGACAGGACACATGTGGGGACAGGACACATGTCGAGACAGGACATGTGGGGACAGGACACGTGTCGAGACAGGACATGTGGGGACAGGACACATGTCGAGACAGGACATGTGGGGACAGGACACGTGTCGAGACAGGACATGTGGGGACAGGACACGTGTGGGGACAGGACACGTGTCGAGACAGGACATGTGGGGACAGGACACATGTCGAGACAGGACATGTGGGGACAGGACACGTGTGGGGACAGGACACGCATGGGGACAAGACACATTTCGAGACAGGACATGTGGGGACAGGACACATGTGCAGTCTTTTGGAGTAAGAATGTATAAGAGGAGTTTGCCCTAGACTAAGGAGACAGTGACCTGTGACCTATGACCTGAATCCTGTTCCAATCCATGGAGTCGGTGATGAATAATCTGAGACACCACGGTTGCTCTCGAAACGGTTGCTATACTTCAGAGTCTCTCGGCCCGGACTTCACTGCAGAAAATAACATCAGATTTTAAAATATTAATTTAATTTCTAGAAATGTTTTTACTTATTTACATATTTGCAGCCCGACTATCTAAATTCATTAGCAGGTAATTTTGCTTCTTTAAATAAATAAATGTTTAAAAAATGTATAATTATATAACACATTCAATTACGCAACACATCGACTTAGTAAATATATCAGGATTATTAATAATATTAATAATAATCTCAGAATGAGAAATACTAGATATACACTGGATTTATTAATCATATTCAGGACATTTTCACTGCTTTTTGCAGTGTTAGATTCCTGATGTTATGATATTAATCTAATCTAGGATTTGAACTGAAGCAGGAAGAGCCATGTTGATTTTGGGTGATCATTTCCCATGATGCATTTGGGGCATCTGAGCTGTGCATCAGTGATCAGCAGACGGCAGGAGAGAGGCGGGAAGAGGCCAACAGCAGGGGTGGGGTAAATGAGGGGGTGGGGTAAATGAGGGGGTGGGGTAAATGAGGGGGTGGGGTAAATGAGGGGGCGGGGTAAATGAGGGGGCGGGGTAAATGAGGGGGTGGGGTAAATGAGGGGGCGGGGTAAATGAGGGGGCGGGGTAAATGAGGGGGTGGGGTAAATGAGGGGGCGGGGTAAATGAGGGGGCGGGGTAAATGAGGGGGCGGGGTAAATGAGGGGGTGGGGTAAATGAGGGGGTGGGGTAAATGAGGGGGTGGGGTAAATGAGGGGGCGGGGTAAATGAGGGGGTGGGGTAAATGAGGGGGTGGGGTAAATGAGGGGGTGGGGTAAATGAGGGGGCGGGGTAAATGAGGGGGTGGGGTAAATGAGGGGGTGGGGTAAATGAGGGGGTGGGGTAAAAGAGGGGGTGGGGTAAAAGAGGGGGTGGGGTAAATGAGGGGGCGGGGTAAATGAGGGGGTGGGGTAAATGAGGGGGCGGGGTAAATGAGGGGGCGGGGTTAGCAGTGTAAAATCGAAAAAAATCAACAGTGCAACAGGGGAGAAGTGAAAATTCAGCAGGTGGGCGAACACAAGTGTGTGTGTGTGTGTGTGTGTGTGTGTGTGTGTGTGTGTGTGTGTGTGTGTGTGTGTGTGTGTGTGCGAGCAAAAGCCACTATATTGCATCACATTTAAGCAGCAGTCAGACCTAAAAAAGGCCTATAAGCACTTTGTCTAAATGAATTAAGAATGAATCCTTTGTTAGAACCCAGGAACAAAAATCCCTCACCTGATTTATTAAGGGGTGGTTTCCCTTAGGTCCTTTTATGTGTGCTCTGCGTTTGATGTCCATGGCTCTGGATGAATTCCGCCGAGAAGTGGCCAACCCAGTACAGGAATTCAGCTCGTAGTTCAATCAATAAGTAACAGCTCTCCATGCTGTTTGGACAGGAGACAATACCAGTCTTTCATAAAGGACGACCAAACAGGCCCATCTGTTAGGGGACAACGGAGGCTCGGGGGCCTTTTGTCCGCTGTTTCTCCAGACCCTGAATGGCTGCTGCTGCTTTAGGAAGATGAAGTCATTTTCAGGTGCTTATCATCAAGAGCTTTCGGGCGGAGAGGACGGAGGGTGATGTGCCGCGGGGGTGCTGGCACGCTGTGTGTGTGTGTGTGTGTGTGTGTGTGTGTGTGTGTGTGTGTGTGTGTGTGTGTGTGTGTGTGTGTGTGTTTGTTGCACACTGTGTGGGAGCTTTCTGAGTTTCCTTCTGATTATAAGAAAACACAATCTGACATTTTGGGTACATTTGGAAGGAGATGCTTCAATACAAAACAACAGACAACAACAGACAAAACCCCACACATGCTCCCCCTCCTACTGTGTGTGTGTGTGTGTGTGTGTGTGTGTGTGTGTGTGTGTGTGTGCGTGTGTGTGTGTGTGTGTGTGTGTGTATGTGTGTATGGAGTATGTGTGTGAGTGTGTGTGTGCGTTTGTGTGTGAGGGTGTATGCATGGGATCTATGTGTATGGGTGATTGTATGTGTGTGTAGTGTACGTGTGTGTGTGGAATGTATGTGTGTGTGTTTGGGGTGTGTGTGTGTGTATGTGTGTGAGGAATGTGTGTGTGTGTGTGTGTATGTGTGTAGGGTGTGTGTACAGTTGTGATCAAATTTATTCAACCCCCACTGAAATAAAGTGTTTTGGCCAGTTTGACATTGATTTTGATCATTTCAGTCATCTTATTTACAATTATATCAAAGAGGCACTTATAAATTAGACAAACATAACATAATATTTATGATGGAATAACCACAAATGTCTTTACTGTGCTCACATCATTATCAGTTTTATTCAACCCCCTAGTGACATTATTTTTTAGTACTTAGTACAACATCCTTTTCCAGTTATGACAGCTTTCAAGCGTGAAGCATAGCTTGACACAAGTGTCTTGCAGCGACCTATGGGTATCTTAGCCCATTCTTCATGGGCAAAAGCCTCCAGTTCAGTCACATTCTTAGGCTTGCGCACTGCAACTGCCTTCTTTAGGTCCCACCAGAGGTTCTCAATTGGATTTAAGTCTGGTGATTGCGATGGCCACTCTAGAATGTTCCAGCCTTTCATGTTCAACCATGCTCTAGTGGACTTGGATGTGTGCTTCGGATCATTGTCCTGTTGGAAGGTCCAACGTCTCCCAAGCCGCAGGTTTGTGACTGACTCCATCACATTTTCCTCCAAGATCTCCTGGTACTGAAGGGAATTCATGGTACCCTGCACACGTTGAAGCTTTCCTGTACCATTAGAAGCAAAACAGCCCCAAAGCATAATTGACCCCCCGCCATGCTTCACAGTAGGCAAGGTGTTCTTTTGTTCATAAGCCTGGTTCTTCCTTCTCCAAACATAGCGCTGGTCCATTGTCCCAAACAGTTCTAATTTAGTTTCATCTGACCACAGTACACTGTTGCAAAACCTTTGTGGCTTGTCCACATGACTTTTGGCATACTGCAGTCGACTTTTCTTGTTCTTTGGAGTCAGCAAGGGGGTGCGTCTGGGCGTTCTGGCATGGAGGTCTTCGTTATGCAGTGCGCGCCTTATTGTCTGAGCTGAAACTTCAGTGCCCACATCTGACAGGTCTTTTTTCAGTTCCTTAGCAGTCACGCGGGGATTTTTCTCCACATTACGCTTCAGGTAGCGCACAGCAGTCGCGGTCAGGATCTTCTTTCTGCCACGACCAGGTAACGTTTCCACTGTGCCCTTTAACTTGAACTTGCGAATGATACTTCCGATAGTGTCTCTTGGAATATTTAACAACTTCGCAATCTTTTTATATCCATTGCCATTCTTGTGAAGAGCAATAACCTCTCCTCTTGTCTTCTGGGACCATTCTCTTGCCTTCACCATGCTTGGAAACACACCAGTAGATGTCTAGAAGGAGCTGAGTATCACAGTCCTTTTAAATCTGCCTAATTGGTGCTTATCATGCTTGATTGCTGCTCGTTGACATCCACAGATGTTTTCAATACCTGATGGAAAACACTGGAATGAACCTCTGTTCTTAGGAGTGGTAGTCGTAAAGGGGTTGAATAATTGTGTCAATGAAGAAATCACAAAAAGGCCATTTAATACTTTATGACAAAAAAAATTGATGCTATCTTAGTTGCATTTAGTTCTTTAACAAGTCCTTGTAAGATTTCATTATGAACACAATTACAAATGTGCACTGAATTCCATAAAACCCTTCGCAGCATTGGGGGTTGAATAAATTTGATCACAACTGTATATGGGGTGTATGTGGGTGTGTGTATGTGTATGTGTGTGGAGGTGTATTTGTGTGTGTGTGTGTGTGTGTGTGTGTGTGTATATGGAGTGTATGTGTGTGGGGTGTGTGTGTATATGGGGTGTATGTGTCTGGGTGTGTGTATGTGTGTGGGGTGTGGGTGGGGGTTAGGTGTATGTGTGTGGGTGGGTGGTTATATCTGCATGTCTTGTATGTGATTGGCTGAAAACACTCTGGATTATTCATACTCATTCATTCTCATTATTCATGTTCCGCGCTCTTCTGCGCTAACATTAATTTTCATTTTCAAATTGCATCATGTACTCTACATTCAGTGCCAGTACTAATCAAACTAGCATGAGCTGCAGCTTGTCAGTGTGTTCCTAGTGTTAACGCCTCTTCCTGTGCAAGCAGGAAGCAGAGAGTAATCAGGCCTGTAGCTCCTCCCCCTGTGCAGACAGCTACAGTACGTACATGCTGGCTTTATTCCAGGGTTGGACAGCAAAGGACCCGAATCAATCACTTCCTTCATGTGAAACAGACAGTGTGAGTTGATTGACGATTTGTTGATTTGTTGATCACGTTTAGATCAAGTGAGTGAAATGAGCCGGCAGTGAAAATTCAGGGCCGATTCAGGAAAGATTAATCAAGCACCTATTTATACGCTCGATATGTGAGGTGAAATCAAATGTAAAGCATTTCATGTTTTATTTATTCTATTAATAAAAATGCTCAATAATTATTCACTTTTATAATAGTTAATGTTAATGTCCAATATCCTAATACTTCTCTGGAATAATAATAACAAAATGTGGTTATCTTTTCGGAGTCAGCTCGCTCATGGTGGAGATTGAGAAGACTTCTGGGAGACACTCACCTAACTTGTGTTTTTTCTGTCATTGTTCTTACAGTTGTCTGTACACATGTTTTGATTAATTGCTGAAATGCTGCCCTGGTGTTCATGGGTGTGTAGGGCAGCCCACAACCCAAGAAAGACCAACCCAGTACACCAGAAAGACCAACCCACTACACAAGAAAGACCAACCCACTACACCAGAAAGACCAACCCAGTACACCACTCCCACTACTAGAGTGGTTCTGCTATAAACTATAAGAAGCACAAAGCCCAAGAGGCCTATCGAGAGGGAGAAAGAGAGAGAGAGAGAGAGGGAGAGAGAGAGAGATGGAGAGAGAGAGAAAGAGAGAGAGTAGGGAGAGAGGGAGAGAGTGGGGAGAGGCGCGAGGGGTGTGGGCCATGTTTGGTGGGGGGGGAGAACAACACTGAAAGCAGTGTGAGTTCACTTGGAGATGTGAGACCCCCAGGTATTCCTCAACCAGAGAAAATATGCTCTCTATAGATAAGAGTTGTGTGTGTGTGTGTGTGTGTGTGTGTGTGTGTGTGTAGGCTCAGTGCTGTGTTTAGCACAGAACTGATTGGATGCAGGTGGCATGTTTATGGGCAGATTCGTGTCTTTGCAGGACTTGTGCTGGACTCCTGCGTTCCTGGACACTCACCAGGAGGACAGATGAACCCACACTGGCTCACAGCTCCTCTGAGCTCCTGTAAAGATCATCGTCAGCATAAATACATCAGTCCTGCTCACTTCTGTCACTGACACCTGTGACCTTTATCTGGTTCCACTGAGAGACAATTCACGTGAATTGAGGACACCCCGTCCACATTAACATAGACACGCCCCCATTAACATAGACACGCCCTCGTTGACATGGACACGCCCTCGTTGACATGGACACGCCCTCATGCTCAGCATGAGCTGTGTGCTGACCCTTCTCCTCCCTGCTCTGTACACGTATGACTCCACCTACCTCCACCTACCTCCGCCATCCCTCCACCTACCTCCACCTACCTCTACCTGCCTCCACCTACCTCCACCTTTGATGCTGCTGCTCCATCACCGGTGGAGTCAACTCGGCCTGTAGTCATGACATGGGGACGTGGCCAGAGTGGTGTTCTCCAACCAGCCTGGCACTGGGCACTAGCAAAGCCAGAGATCACTGATGATTACAGGACACTGCTCCCTCTACAGCGACGCAGACCATGCAGAGAGGGTTCCTTCAAGTTCCTTCAAGGTGGTGGTGTGCCTAGACGTTCAGCTGCAGATAGAAGATGCAGATGATTTGCTAATTAAACACCTCAGAAACCTGCAATTGGTAATTAAACACCCCAGAAGGCTGCGAATGGTCATTAAACACCTCAGAAAGTCCTCTGTCCTCTCTGTCTCAGCAGACCAATTAAAATAATCGAGCATCTCTCCCGCCTTTGCCCTCTTCTGCTCCATCCTCCGCCCCCGGGCAGGTGGTACAGGTGTATTAAACACTAGACTGATCGACTTAAGAGCAGTTTCTCTCTCTGGACCATTTGAATTTTACAAACACAGAGGTCAAGAGCAGATAAACTCCTGAAACGCTACTGCCTTCATACGCCATTAAGTTCAACTCATCTATTTGAACTATTCTATTATATATTATATTTACAAAAATATAGTGTAACTTTTTTATATTCTTTTTTATAAATACACATGTCTACATTTTAGTTCAATATTCTTTTAATGCAGTAGTCCTCTGAGAGCATTATTCTGCATGTCCTTGCTCAGTTGTTCAATTCTCAATATTGTACTCATATAGAAGAGAATATAAGAGTATATAATGAGTAATTCTCAGGGAGGGCGCGAGTCTTTGTTCTCCATTCCGATAACAAACACAGCGGCGAGAGAAACACGAGCGGGGGAAAAGGGCAAAGCGAAAGTAAAAGCAGTCGGCGGTAGCGGCTCGTAGCGCGGCGCCGTGGCTGCGGGCTGTAAACTCTCTTCTTGGCGTTTGTACAGGCGAGCAGCGCGGGGCTGGATGTCTGCACCTGGGGCTTTAGAACGGGGAGACAAGGAAAGACGGCGCGCGGGTGGAGGCGATCAATAATCAGGTGACTGACAGCGGGGCAGGTGCGAGCGGTGTGTGCGCGCGCGCGCTAGTGGGCGTGTCCGGTGTATTGTGACGCAATGACAATGAAGACGTTCTATTCTGTTCTATTACATCAACACATTAACATATTAATTTACAAGCGCCCACATTAACATGTTAACGCTAAAACCCCGTCCACATTAACTTATCCTGTGCACAGTGCTTTATTGGTTATTACTGGAGTGGCAAGCAAAGTATTACACCTACACGGGGTCTCGTGCCTCCTCTGGCTGGCTCCCCTTCATACGTGTTTCTAGTGATGCATGAATCAGTGAATACATCTGCACGTGAGGAACTGTGTGTTGTCCACCATAGACTTGCGGTCCTCTCCTGCTCAGAGGCCCTGTCAGTACTATAATGAGGATTAATATTACATGAGTGTGGAACACAACTAGTAAATTAATTACAGATCTGATTACTTCCATTACTAATGGGCAAAACTGTGACACTAATGGCCAACATCAGTTAAATGATGTACTCATTTTTGCTTGAGAGACACACACGCACACACACATAAAGCATGACCTTTCCGGGTAACATCTAACTTAAATGTTAGAATAGCAAGCAGTTTCCCGGTTTCTCTTTCTGCAAACGAAATGTGAAATGACTTTGTTGACTGACAGCCTCCCTCTCCATATGAATAATGGATCCCCGCCCCCTGCTATCACAGCGCACCAATTCTCACAGCAATTTGTCTGCGAAACGAAGAAGGTGTCTTGCTGTAATTTCCTAGCTACTTACAAGCGGGCAAGGGGCCGTGTGCACCTTTAGAAAAATCTTCTCCCTCGGAGAGAAGGAATGTGGAGGGAGGGATGGAGAGGGAGAGAAAGAGAGAGGGAGAGAAAATTGCTCTGACAGTGACCCCCCCACACACACACACACATACACACACATACACACACTCACGCACGCATGCACGCACGCACGCACACACGCACACACACACACACACACACACACACACACACACACACACACACACACTCACACACACACACACCTCCCCTGCAAGCGCTTCCAGTTCTGCAGGAACTGTCTCTGTCGTCCGTGACAGCAGCAGGTCGTCCTGCAGTTGTCGTCCAATCAGAGGCTGGTCTGGCGCTGTCCGTTTGGCCGCGTTTGACGATGCCCCCACGGGAAGAACCGGACTGACTGAATGATTGGGGCTGATTGCGATGGTGCCTGTTTGTCCGTGTGGTGTGGATGCAGCCAAACCCTTATCCCAGGGAAATAAACCCCACAGTCAGGATTCAACACAAGAACACAGTTCCCCTCCAGACAGCAGCCAGGATAATTGAACATTAAGAAGAAAAGTGTAAACGTCCTCCACTGCATCCACTGCGCCATGATAAATCCCCTCTGAAGCTCAGAGTTCATCTTCATTGTTCTAATTTATATATAGTTCTTTGAATTCCATTGTATGTTTTATTTGAATTATATTGCACCACTTTGTTCACATCGCACAGAATATTACACC
>NC_135211.1:41501938-41511938 GCF_052324685.1 Brachyhypopomus gauderio | reverse complement strand
TGGCTGCCATAGATACACACACACACACACACACACACAAGAACACAAACAAGAACACACACTCACACACAAGAACACACACCCGCACACAACAACACACCCGCACACAACAACACACCCGCACACACACCCGCACACACACACGGGTGTGTCTATGACAGATTTATAAGCCACTGGAGCATGTGGCTTTAACCTTCGAGTAAAGTGTTGGCCATTTAAAGATGTATAAGGTGAACTGTTCTCACACACACACACACACACACACACACACACACACACACACACACACACACACACACACACACACACACACACACACACACACACACACACACACGCCTCAGTGTGACAGGGCTCCCCCACCCAGTGAGTGTTGATGTACTGTAGGAGCAGGTTGAGTGTGAAGACCAGGGCGATGAGTCTAGTTTACCCCTCCTGGGTTTTACATGCTTTGGACACCTTACATGTTTTAACTAGGACTGCCTGAGGTATATTTCACAAAGCAGCATTCTCAATCAGCCTCCCAACGTAAGCCAGAAGTCCAGACGGAAAGCTGACTGGAGATCAGTTCCAAAAGGGATCGCTGATACTTGCGTCTCTCTGAGCTTGCTGTTCAAACTGTCCTCAGATGACCGGGAGAGTTTGGAGGTAGAAAGGTCTCCCTCTACTGGAGCATTGGTGCAAGACGTCTAATGTCTACAACACAACTGCTCAGGACCCAAGAACTCCAGACCCCAAGATGACATTTAAGAACACTGCATTAAAAAACACTAAACATTGCATTTAGGAACACTAAACACTGGATTTAAAAACACTAAACACTGGATTTAAAAACACTAAACACTGCATTTAAAAACACTAAACACTGCATTTAAAACACTAAACCATGCATTTAAAAACACTAAACACTGCATTTAAAAACACTAAACACTGCATTTATGAACACTGAAGAGGGTTTCTAGAATAATCTATTAATTATTAATTGGATTTGAATATTAGAGTCTAATTATCAGTTCAGTCAAAATAATCCACTTCTTGTTCATCACTATGGAAACTAATCTAAATGCGGTCTCTGTGATAAATTCCTTTTCAGACGGCCTTCACACGCGCGCACACATGCGCGCACACACACACACACACACACACACACACACACACACACACACACACACACACACACACACACACATACACACACATACACACACATACACACACACACATTCCCTGAAGAATTCGACACAATGTGAATCCATAACATCGTTAATGAGGCTTCCTGTATTTGAGTAATTCAATTCCATTAATGATAAAACATCATCCGTCATCTTATCTTAAATTACCCATAATCTTGAATTACCCATAATCTTGAATTACCCATAATCTTAAATTAGCCGTCTTAACTTACTCATAATCTATAATGACCATTTCTCTAGACATATGCCACAATTAATTATGTTAGAGCCACTGGGTCATTTCTTCACCACACACGCACACACACACACACACACACACACACAGATCTGAAAGGCTTAAAGAAAGACAAGTGTCCTACTAAAATACGCATCACCAGACACATCAAGTCACATGTCAGTCAGAATAAAGCCCCTCCCTTGGAAACAGGTGAAAAAAGATCAGAGATCAGATTAGTTTAACCTAACGTATGTCTGGCCTTCATCAAATCCTGCAATCTGATAGATTACATTAAGAGACTGTATGACGCAAGTGTGTGAGATTAGGTTAAAGTGTGGAGTGTGTGTGTTAGATGAGGGGCGGGACTGTCCTATGCAGGAAGGGAGATATCCACGAGTGGATCTCCACGAGTGGATCTCTGATGTACACCAGCACTGAAGGGTAAAAGGCAGATTACCTCTTCTTGGAGGTGAAGGAAGAGAATCGCCACCAGGGGGTGCTGTTCTCAATGGCAAACTCTCAGAACCTGTGTTACAACAGAGCTGCGAGTCCATAAACCCAACAGGACATGCTAACACACACACCAACCTGCAACATGCACTCCTACCTGCCTTACACAAACATATTTGCGTCTACTTCTCACACACACACACACACACACACACTCATACAGACACACACACACTCACACACACACAGGGCCGGAGTGGGACACTTTTTCAGCCCTGGAGTTTCATACGCAAATCCGGTGTTCTGTCGAGTTGTGCTACTTTGTCGAACAATGCTTGCAGTTGTGCGTTTCCCATAAAATATAGCCTAACTCGGTATTATGACGCATTGTAATTATAAAATCAAGTACGTGCACTGTATGTATGGCCAAATCCATGGATTTAAATCCATTATAGCTTCCTTATTAACATTTTACATGGATAGCATATCTCGATAGGCTGATATCATACATCGAATCATGCTTCCAATACAGACCCATGCACATGCTTGCTAACAAAAACATAATAAAAAAAGATTTATCTTTTTAAAGATTTATTTAAGTTATCACCTGAACATAAACTCGACAGAAAGGGAGCATAGCGTGGAAACAAATGACAAGCCTGTGGGTCTGCGCATGCGCAAAACCGCAAACGAGCATAACTCGATGCAAAGCACAATTCGACAGAACACCGGCCCAAAATTATTTTTCCCTCCCAATCGGCCCAAACTAGAGACTGACATGAGCCGGCCCATCGGGAACCCTCCCGAATCTCCCGATTAGCCACTCCGGCTCTGCACACACACACACACACACACACACAGTAGACAGCATGTGTGAAAGTAGGGGCCCCCATGTCTGCCGCTAACATCTTGCTCCCCCCACCGTACCAGCTGCGCTCAGAGAGGGGGGCACTAGGACCCTGACTGACTACACCCGCCCTCCACTGCGGTCTGTGTACACGCTACTCCAAGAAGATTTAAAGAGCTGCTTGGTGCAGAGGAACCATCTAACAATGTTAAACGTTCAGAGAAAACCCAGCTACCCCACGCCTACCATGTACCTATCCAACACCTACCCCACACCTATGCCCCACCTACCCCACACCTACCACACACACACACACAACACTTTCTGTCAATATGGGATTTCCATAATCCATCAATCCTCAGTCACTCCGATCCAGGCCAGACTGGATTAATCTCTCTTAATCTCTCATCATTAATCACAGCACCGTGTGTCGTGATGGAAGCTTCTGTCACTACAGCCATCAAAACACTGTCCTCACTGACACTGTCCACACTCATACTGTCCACACTGACACTGTCCTCACTAGGCTTGTCCCGATCCGAAATTTGGATCGGAGCAGCCGCTGATATTTGCAAAAAATGCGTATCGGTATCGGATCGGTAGGCAGGAGAAAATGCCGATCCAGACTCCCAATCTAGTTCGATCCGCACCCATTTAGCCAGTGAGAGTAAAATCCAGTTCGCATTTTCCAGCACACCTTCAGCACACGAGCATAGCATCTCCCCAATTTAGCTCAGTGGCATCTCCTAACCATTAAGACAGCCATGTAAATTTGAAGTTATCGGTAAAAATGTCAGTTGTGTGGGATTATTTTACCTTAAAGGACGACAAAGACGAAGAGGTAGAGTGCAACATATGCCACAGTAAAGTCAAGCGTGGTGGTAAAGCTGTAAGAACTTTTAATACAACCAATCTAATCAAGCATTTAGCGAAATACCACCATAAACAACATGAAGAGTTTCTAAAGAAAACCGAAGACAAAAAGAAAGGTCCTACACAACTAATACTGGCAGAAACGCAAGTTGGCTAAATAACTTTAATACAAGCTCGGATAGGCCGGTATCGGTATCGGCCGATATCTGTATCGGATCGAAAGTGCAAATAAATATCGGTATCAGATCAGAAGTTCAAAAAGCTGGATCGGGACATCCCTAGTCCACACTGATACTGTCCACACTGATACTGTCCACACGGTGACACTCACTATCCACAGACACTCACTGTCCACACTGATACTGTCCACACTGACACTCACTGTCCACACTGATACTGTCCACACTGATACTCACTGTCCACAGATACTAACTGTGCACACTGATTCTCATTGTCCACTGTACTCACTGTCCACTATACTCACTGTCCACACTGATACTGTCCACACTGACACTCACTGTCCACACTGATACTGTCCACACTGATACTCACGGTCCACATATCTGTTACGCACGCACGCACACGCACACACACACACACACACACACACACACACACACACACACACAGGCAAGCAGACACAAAAGACACACACCCCTAACTAATCCCAACATCCACTAACTAATCCAAACAACCCATAATAACCCCTAACTAACCCCAAACAAGTAAATCAGAGATACACTCACATACACAGATACACAGTTTCTTCTGTTTCCACAGAAACGTGTCTGTGTGTGTGTGTGTCGGTCTATGTGGATCACTGATATAGTCCCCAGTGCAGAGACATAAACACTCACTCAGGCTTTTTTAAAAATAAATTTTTTTTCAGAACGTTCTTTCTGGTCACCATGGTAACAGTAGGCATATGTCAACCCCAGTAAGGTGTCCAGCACTAGGTCACCACACTACAGCCGGACTCTCATACTGTCTAGGCGAGGGAGGCGGGGCTGACCCTGGCCCGGAGGGTGTGGTTTAGGGCTGACCGTGCTCTTTTAGAGCGTCTGAGCGTGCTCTAAAAGGTGGATGTGGGGTTACCAGTAGCAGAAATTTACCAGTCTGACTGTGCCATAGCAACCGTGCAGGAAAATTAGCATGTACTCCACATTTAACAATGCTGTTACACATAAATTAGCATGTACCCCACATTTAACAATGTTGTTACACATAAATTAGCATGTACCCCACATTTAACAATGTCATTACACATAAATTAGCATGTACCCCACATTTAACAATGTCGTTACAATGTTAAAGTTGACACTGCGACACCAGGCTACACACAACTACACTCACACACCTACACACACCCACACCTACACACACCCACACCCCAACCACCTACACTACCATTACATATACACCTCTTTAGACCCAGATATAG
Source organism: Brachyhypopomus gauderio (assembly GCF_052324685.1). Lineage (NCBI taxonomy): Eukaryota > Metazoa > Chordata > Actinopteri > Gymnotiformes > Hypopomidae > Brachyhypopomus > Brachyhypopomus gauderio. The sequence goes on along the minus strand of NC_135211.1, from coordinate 41,506,917 downwards.
TATTACAAATATATATGTTTAAAATACATTTAACAAGAGAATGAGAGAGGGAGAGAGAGAGAGAGGGGGGGGAGTGAGTTAGAGGGAGTGAGGAAGAGATAGACAGTGAGAGATGGAGAGAGGTAGAGAGAGATGGAGATGGGGAGAGAGAGAGAGAGAGAGAGAGAGAGAGAGAAACACGCTCAGACCTGAGTGGAAGGCTAACGCCGTCTTCTTGCATGTTGTGGGCAGCTGTAGGTTTTGGAATAGTCCTTTAGCCGTGAGCTTCACGTGGAAGTTAGAGAGAGGGAGGCGAGAAGACCACAGCATGGTTCCCCAACACAGCGCACGCACCCCCGCCGACACACACACACCACATCCACGCAGAAACACCGGAACACAACACACTCCCTTCACCACGAGCGTCTTTACGCCGGTCACAAACGCGTCTCCTGCAGTCAGACGGTTCGCTCTCTCCCGCAAAAGCACCGGAATCAAGCAAAGAAATAAATTAAAAATTGTGTAAGCCCCTCCCCTACTCCCATATAAGCCCCTCCCTTACTCCCGCTAGGTCAGGTTGCCATTGAGCACGGTATCTCAACAGCAACCATGGCGATGAAGAGAAGCTGTCTTGGAAACGGCGAGTGTGATGGAGTGATAGAGCGGGAACACTCACCGCTTCTCTCTACTACACACACACACACACGAACACACACACACATGAACACACACACACATGAACACACACAAAGAGCATCATCAGCATCCCTTTGATTCTGTGGCATGCACACACCCACATATGCGGTGCGTGCACACACACACACACACACACACACACACACACACACAGAAGGGGGAGGGGAACTGTGTAAAGAGCAGCGTGTAGGTGGGGCTGAGGATAATTATCCTGTGTGCCTCCTCTCTCTCTCCTCCCTACCTCTCTCTCTCCCTCCCTCTCTCTTCCCCCTCCTCCCTCCCTCCCTCTCTCTCTCCTCCCTCCCTCCCTCTCTCTCTCTCCTCCCTACCTCTTTGACTAGTTCTCATTTCAGCACCCTAGTTTATGTTTTTGAACTGGATGAGTTCACTAGATGAATGTGTGTACGTCTCTGATCTCCAGGACCGGACCCCACCCTTGAGGGCTGGAGCCATGAGGGGATGCTTTTGTTAAACAGACAGGGGAGGAGAACATGAGGGGGGAGAGAGAGAGAGAGAGAGAGAGAGAGAGAGAGAGAGAGAGAGAGAGAGGGGGGGGGAGGGAGAGAGGAGGGGGGTAATGAAGAGCAGAAGACCGTCAGAATATAGATGAGGGGCATTGTTGAAAAGAAAGCCTTTGAGTAGTGCATGAATAACACTACTCATGAGATGAGTTTTTATCTCATGGTGTTTCTTAATCTCTCTAACACACTAACACACACACACACACACACACACACACACACACCCCCACACACACACACACACACACACACACACACACACACACACACACACACACACACACACACACCCCCACACACACACACACACACACACACAAACACACACACACACCCCCCACACACACACACACACACACACACACACACACACACACACACACACACACACACACACACAAACACACACACACAATGTGCCAGACTGCTCTTTAAAGAACAGCATCTCTGCTGACTTCAGTTTGATTGTAAAGGGCATGTCACAAACACGCCCTGCGGTCCAACATCAAGGTGAGAAGCACCAGCGCCCCCTAGGGGAGTCAGGAGAAGGTCTGCCACAACCTGGGGGGGGGGGGGGGGCTGGGTACTCTTTCTGTACTCTTACCCCCCCCACGGTCTTTCATGTCTCCTGCCCCATGTCCCTGGACCCCCACGGTCTTTCATGTCTCCTGCCCCGTGTCCCTGGACCCCCACGGTCTTTCATGTCTCCTGCCCCGTGTCCCTGGACCCCCACGGTCTTTCATGTCTCCTGCCCCGTGTCCCTGGACCCCCACGGTCTTTCATGTCTTCTGCCCCGTGTCCCTGGACCCCCACGGTCTTTCATGTCTTCTGCCCTGTGTCTCTGTCCCAACACTCTGTGTCTCCTTCCTTTCTCCAAGTCTCTATCACCCACTGACATACATACACAAGCTCTTTCATGCACATGTAAATAATGAGTGGTCTTAAATTTTAGTGTGTGTGTGTGTGTGTGATAGAGCAGCCCTACATCCTGAAGAGGTGATTTGTAGAAAGATCATGGGGCTTACGTGACCTCAAATAATTTTTATACCTAACCAAAGCCATATGAGGACATGCGTGTGTGTCCCAATCATTCACGCACGCACGCACGCACACACACACACACACACACACACACACACACACACACACACACACACACACACACATACATATAACTTAACATCTAATCATTTAACTTATTGCAACCGCAAAATCTTTTAAGTAGACAAATAGTTCTCTTCTCTCTCCTCTCTCTACACAAGATTCTGTACTAGTTTGGAATCAAAGCCTTTATTCTGTGTATGTGTGCTTATCAAGCAGGTTTTGAACAGAGTGTTCCATGTTGACTACTGTATTTAATGAAGATTCGTGAGATTACACAACAGGCAGGATAACATGCCGGAACACAAACTCTGATTCACACACACACACACACACACACACACACACACACACACACACACACACACACACACACACACACACACACACACACACGGCCTTGTGCAGCCACACATACATTCACAAACACACATGCCCACACATTCAAAAACACACACAGACACAAACCTTTTCGCACACACATATGTACGGTCACACACACACACACGCAGACGCACACACACGTACCTGCTGCTGAGGATGCTCGGTTGACTTTTGCTGCCCCGCTGCGTTGCAGTGCATTCTGGGTAGTCTTGGTCCCGGTCTGGCAAGCCTTCTGGCCTAACAGCACAGTGCAGAAAAAGTCAAACTTCATTTGATCTCCAGACCACCAAACACTGCTGGAACTCAAAGACCTCTAGAAGTGAAGTCTAGAAGTGAAGTCTAGAGAACCCAGAGCAAGAATTAAACAGCCGCCTGCAGCAGAGGTTAAGAACATCTGACTGGTGTCATGGTGATGAAGACATTTGAATGTTAATGTGGGTGGGAGGAGTCTATTATGCGTCAGTTGATGGGTGATTGAGTTGAGATGTTAAGTCCTTGATCCCCACCCTGATTACTCCACAGGCCCGTCAATCATTTCAAATAGTGAAGCTACTTCCTGTTTCTTTAGAGACATTCACAGGTGAAATTAAATTATGTCCATGTGGTCTCTGCACCGTAATGAAGACGCCAAATATATTATGAATGAATGAATGAATGAATGAATGTTCAATTTATATAGCGCCTTTCTAGATACCCAAGGACGCTTTACAATTTTAACACAGGTTCAAGTCTTACACAACCAATCACACTCCAGCGAGAAGCGGCAGCCAATTGCGCACAGCGTACTCTCTACCGGGATCCACAGCCCCCTGGGGGACTGAATGGGGTGCAGGAAGGGGAGAGAGGACAGACCCTAGTGGCAGAGCACCATCCACCACTGGACATACAAACACACACATTCAGACAACTGCTTTTTATTGAACATGAAGACACAGACCCACTCAGGGAGAATTTGTCAGGGAATCAGGGAAGACCAATTTACCTAATCTCCATGTCTTTGGCATTTGGCTAATCTATTAGCCAAAGATTAGCCAAATGCCAAAGACCTCCTCACTCTACAGACGCAAAGACCTCCTCAACTACAGACGCCAAAGACCTCCTCAACTACAGACGCCAAAGACCTCCTCACTCTACAGACGCAAAGACCTCCTCAACTACAGACGCCAAAGACCTCCTCAACTACAGACGCCAAAGACCTCCTCAACTACAGACGCCAAAGACCTCCTCAATTACAGACGCCAAAGACCTCCTCACTCTACAGACGCAAAGACCTCCTCACTCACTCTACAAGACCTACTGATTCTGCAGACATGACCAGTGCTGAAACTCTCTGGACCACACGCCGTCCTTCCTAACTTCACAGGTAAAGTCCATTAGTGAAATCAGTCCATTAGTGAAACGACCCTGGAGCACAAGACAACCAAACCAAAACAAAACCCAGATGGCTTCGCCAACAAACGTCTTTACGCCCACGTGGTTTCACACCTCAAACGTGTCATCAAAGAGACCCAGTCAGGCCCTCATTAGCATATGACCAATCAGTGATGAGAGCAGTCCTGCTGATTAACGACCCATAACCCGGTGATCAATCAGTCTGTGTGTGTGTGTGCGTGTGTGTGTGTGTGTGTGTGTGTGTTCACACCTGTGCCGGCAGGTTGAGCAGGTGTAGTGTTTGCTCTGGGGCGGGGGGCGTCAGCAGGCCTGCGGGGGCGGAGGCGGTTCTGGGTGGAGGGGGTCCACACACACCTCTCCTCCCCCCTCAGGACCACGCCCACACCTGGGAGATGGAGAAGAGACGGAGAAGTGCCTGAGAACGTCTTCATCATTGTCAATATCACCATCATCGTCACCGTCAACACACACACTAATATATATATATATACTCAATTTAGCAATAGTCAAAATGTATTACACACTAGATAAAACCGCAAAGCTTATTAGACACAATGCAGAAAAAAACCAACACACACACACACATGCAGACACACACACATGCAGACACACACACACACACACACACACGCACACACACACACGCAGACACGCACACACACACACACACGCACGCACACACACGCACGCACGCGCACGCACACACGCACACACACACACACACACACACCCCTCACATTTTCACTAAAAGCACGCGTGATGGTGTTGATGAGGAGTCGTTGTTATGGTTACTCAGTTCTTAATATAAAATAAGCATGTTCCTATAGAAACTGCATGTGTTAGCATTCTGTTGCTGTGATGACCTGCATCAGGAAGAGATGCATGGTGATTACTGGGTGTGTGAGA
>NC_135211.1:41489438-41494438 GCF_052324685.1 Brachyhypopomus gauderio | reverse complement strand
GTTCCAGGGTGTTGCCGTCACTCGTGCTCGTCCTCTCGGTGGTCCAGACCAAGGTCTGTGCCGTCATCCTCCAAACACACCTGTGGAGACGACAGAGCAGACGTAACGTCAGAACTGAAACACACTCCCGACACTTCACCGTCTGTGGAAGGAAGTTCCTGCTACGAGCCTGATAGCCACATTAAAATGGAGCCGATAAGAGGAAACGTCCATGGTGAGAATGCAGGATGGGACATGCATGCACAGACCGAGAGATTTACTACGTTTCTGTGTGATTTACTGTGTTTAACTGTGTTTTATAGTGATGGATTTACTGTGTTTAACTGTGTTTTATAGTGATGGATTTACTGTGTTTATTGTGATTTGACTGTGAAGGTGATTGACATGTTGAAACACACAGACAGAGGCACAGATACTTCACCAGGTCAGATGATGTGAAGGTGGCTTCACCAGGTGTGTGTGTGTGTGTGTGTGTGTGTGTGTGTGCGCGCGCGCACGTGTGTGTGGACTGCCCTCTGCTGGTCACCATCATATAATTATTTAAACATTCCTTCTCTTTCATTTCAGCACTTTCCCCACATGCCTCTGGGTACAGTTAGTGACACATTCTCTCCTTTATCACATCATCTTTGATTTAAATCCCTCCTGCACCTGCAGCAACTCTAAAACCACATTAAAACCCCTTTTGCCCCCAGCATACACACCCGCCTTTGAGTTAGACATGCGTGTTAGAAGTGTTAGAACCACTTACAGCCAGATTAAAGCCCACCTTTGAACTAAACCATCACCCAAGTCTCTGCAAGCAAACACAGAGCATTTCAAAAGCATTTAACCCCATTAAAAGTAATCGTACCAGATTACAGATGACACTTGAGCGTTTTTACGGCCAATGCCGACGCCTCATAAAGCCCAGATTCATTGTCAGTAAATGCTGTGTGCATCAGTAGTGAACCTGTTCAGACTGGCCCTTGGTAGAAACACATTTTGCTCACTAATAGCTGTGAAAACACCAGGCTGGCACACTGTGTGGGGGTTACGCTCTTTCTTTGTGGCAGAGTTTGGCAAGTGGTTTGAGTGGGTTGGATGACAAAAACGCCATTTCCCAACAGCACTGCGGATTCTCCGCTGGACTGAAATCTGCTGTTCTGATTGGCCGTTGGGAAGCGGTCATCTTCCTCCTGTGCTCGGGGTCACGGCCCTGCTGATAAGGCAGGTTTCTCCCAAATCTGCGCGTGCCAGCAGACCAAAGCAAGCCGTCTGGCAGTATCTCGTCAACATCCCTGACTCTTCAGATTAAGAGATTGACCAAATGGACCTTGAATTACAGTGGTCTTCTATCCAGACAAGATGAACTGTATTAATGATTCACAGGTAGAGGCAAACCTGAAGCCTGCCGTGTCCTCGTTAAGATGACAGCTTGGCTCCCAGAGTACAGGGCCCGAATACTCATGCCAACAGTTAGCAATTTCAGATTTTCTTTCATAAAGCCAACAGCGTGACATTGTCTTAAAAAAAATGAAACATGACAGCACAAAACATCAAAGTGTCATCCAGGGTAATCCAGATGAATGTAGTGTCAATCAGGTTGGATATACACACGCATAATTAAACATACTTTCGTATCTTAATACACACACACACACACACACACACACACACACACACACACACACACACACACCACCTGTCAATCGAGCTCCAAGCACTAATGTGGGTCAGAGAGAAGCTATTAAAAGGAGTGAGGGTTTTATTTTAATATTCAGGACACCATTTCTCCATCTCTCTCACCGGCCCCATCACGGCCACAATGGAGCCCTTGTGCTCCCAGACAAAGCCAAAGTTCTCCTCATCTCCTGCCGGTCCACATCCCACAAACACCACCGCCTCCCCGACCAGGACCTTGTGCTCATGAGGGGAGACGCCTCATCACATAAAGGTCACCGACAGGGTCGTGGGCATGTCGGAATCTCCGGCCAGTCTGGGATGTTTGAAACCGGCAGTGAAAGAGAACAATGCCACACCCAATCAGGGCGGAGTCTTGCGGGGGAACAGAACCACCTGCTTAGGTCAATGCGGCCTAGTGTAACCTAAACATCCTGCAATCCTCGCCCATGAACGGCCCAGAGAACAGTGCTATGTGCTATGCACCAGCTCGTCATCATCATCATCACCACAGAGTGGTGAGCACTGGACTCAGAGCTATGTTGTTATCTCTGCAAGAGGAGAGAGAGAGAGAGAGAGAGAGAGAGAGAGAGAGAGAGAGAGAGAGAGAGAGAGAGAGAGAGAGAGCAAAGTGGAAACTCAAGACACTGATTCAAGGAGACACTGGAGAAATGAGAACAGAGAGAGTGAGACAGGGAGAGTGAGACAGAGATGCAGACAGATCTTCACAGGCTGAGCTGAGCCTGACCCGTCTCAGGTCTCTCTGGATCTCGTCTGCACGTCTCTCTGTGACATCACGTCCCGGGTCAAGGTTTAATCCTGGGGGACACAGACGTGCGTCTCCTCCCGCCCGCCCCACGGACACCCCCACGCCGCCCACCCCGCCATCAGCCCTCCTCGCTTTAGGGAGCGGATTTTGTTAATGTGCAGTGCAGGCATTTATGGGATACGCAGACAGCATGGAGATTATGGGATGCAGAGAGAGCTCATCAGGGCCCGGTCGCCATGGTGCACTCCACTGCACATGCATCAGATATGACCTCTGAACTCCACCCCCGTACACAGGGGGCAACATCAGTATTCATCTCCACCCATCAGAGCCTGTCAGTGGATACAACAGTCACACGAACCGTACGACACGCGTCTCAGCTAGGGTGGGATTTCATTGCAGGATGACTGGACTAAACATTCCAATGATGTGAGCAGTTTTAGTACATTTGAACACGTGTAAACGTGCTCACGTCTCTCCGGATTCACAGGGTGTGCCCCTAATATGGGCATCGGGGCACAGAACAGAACGAAAGAGTGACAAAGGAGAGAGAGAGAGAGAGAGAAAGAGTGTGTGTGTGTGTGTGTGTGTGTGTGCAAGCACAGAGCACCGAAAATTCCGGAAGAGAAATGGCTGCCCGAGGCTGGAGTGTGGTCACGGAGGCAGATGTGAAGATGTCTCCCCCTGGAGTAGACCTCGCCCAGAACAAGTGCAGCTCAGGTTTCACGGCGCAGCCTTGCCAAGACACACTCCCTCGTAACTGCCCCTTAGGCCAGCGGGACAAGACACTCTCCCTCGTAACTGCCCCTTAGGCCAGCGGGACAAGACACTCTCCCTCGTAACTGTCCCTTAGGCCAGCGGGACAAGACACTCTCCCTCGTAACTGTCCCTTAGGCCAGCGGGACAAGACACTCTCCCTCGTAACTGTCCCTTAGGCCAGCGGGACAAGACACTCTCCCTCGTAACTGTCCCTTAGGCCAGCGGGACAAGACACTCTCCCTCGTAACTGTCCCTTAGGCCAGCGGGACAAGACACTCTCCCTCGTAACTGTCCCTTAGGCCAGCGGGACAAGACACTCTCCCTCGTAACTGTCCCTTAGGCCAGCGGGACAAGACACTCTCCCTCGTAACTGCCCCTTAGGCCAGCGGGACAAGACACTCTCCCTCGTAACTGCCCCTTAGGCCAGCGGGACAAGACACTCTCCCTCGTAACTGCCCCTTAGGCCAGCGGGACAAGACACTCTCCCTCGTAACTGTCCCTTAGGCCAGCGGGACAAGACACTCTCCCTCGTAACTGTCCCTTAGGCCAGCAGGACAAGACACTCTCCCTCGTAACTGTCCCTTAGGCCAGCGGGACAAGACACTCTCTCTCGTAACTGTCCCTTAGGCCAGCGGGACAAGACACTCTCCCTCGTAACTGTCCCTTAGGCCAGCGGGACAAGACACTCTCCCTCGTAACTGTCCCTTAGGCCAGCGGGACAAGACACTCTGCCCCTTAGCTGTCCCGTAAGCTAACGGGACAGGGGTCCATGAGTGGTCAGACTGCGTGCCGAGCACAGATGTCGAGAAGCAAGATGAACCCACCCAAACTGCTTAAAAAAGTTAGCACTAATTCCCCCGCCCTCACCAGACACACACACACACACACACACACACACACACCTTAGAATGGAATGTTCCAGAGATGTTGTGGGCCTGCTGGCATCACCTGAATGTTAATAACTCGATGCTTGTGTACCTCTGGAACAAAATGCGGACTCACTCACAGCTACTGACCACCGTCTGTGCCTTTTAGCCCGTCATGTTTATTGGCAAGGTTCCTCTTTTTGGGGAAACCGAGCTGGAAAGATGGTTCAGAAATGTGATGACGCAAACCTTCTCTGAGGAAACTGGGGAACAGGACAGACAGACAGTCAGAGAGTCTACGAGAGAGACAGACAGTGAGGGAGACAGAGACAATATACCAACAAACAGTGCTAAGGGTCTGACGTCTGTTAGGAAACTATGAATTATTGTATCATTTTGTTTGTGAGATTTTATATCTCTTTGTCTCCGTCTTATGGTGTCCATCCGTCCCCTTCGTGGACTCTCTCGCCCCATGTCTCTCCTCGGAGACGGCGTGACGATATCGAGTTGAAAACAGGAAGATAACGCTTCACACCAGCAGGTACGGTCAGCCGCCCCGATGATACCAGCCAATCGCTAGCTTGGCCTCGCTCACTTCTCCGGATGTTTCCGTCACGCCCATACGAGATCTCTCCACACACACCTAAACACAGACAGCTGCAGCGTCTGGGCGGGGCCGAGTGGTGCACGGGTGGGTGAACCGCACCCTGCAGGTTAAACACACCTGTTCCAGCGCTCGGACAGACAGCTCGGACAGCTCTGATGAAAGATCGCTGGTCCCATCACCATGAACTCCACATGGCTAGGTTAGGGTTCTGGGTGAACCCCCCACACACACACACACACACACACACAGAACTCAAAAGAAAACCACTAACACCCAAAAGGATCAGGCTTCTAACAAGTTTAGAGTTAGATAACTGCATTCAGTAATGTCACGGAAA
>NC_135211.1:41364438-41484438 GCF_052324685.1 Brachyhypopomus gauderio | reverse complement strand
GAGAGAGAGAGAGAGAGAGAGAGAGAGAGTGGGAGAAGGAGAGAGAGAGAGTGTGTGTGTGCAGGACAGCAGTACTCTGCCTGGGTTGTGTGGTCTGGGGCTGAGTTATACTTTCATATCAATACAATACATACCAGCTGCTTTTCTGTGATACAAAACCAGCCCAGCAGAACAGACAAGAGCTTATCTCAGATGCCATGCAGTGGAGCCTGCAAACATGCACACACACACACACACACACACACACACACACACACACAATATGGCAAAAAGTGTCCTTATAAGGAATGCAAACAATGCTGACTTGTGTGTAGTCACTCATCAACCACAATTAATGTGAACCCTGTGCATTAAAGGCTGAGTGTGTGTGTGTGAGTGTGTGTGTGTGTGTGTGTGTGTGCGCGTGTGCGTGTGTGTGCGTGTGCGTGTGCGTGTGTGTGTGTGTCTCACAGGCATACGTTTTGCTTTGTCAGATTACAGACTAGGTGCAGTTCTTGGTTTCATCATCTTAGAAATTAAATGAAGAAACCACAGGAAACTTTAGACGGCTTTATGTAATGATGCTTAAAGCAAGGCTACTGAAACCTCTGCTTCTGTCTGCCTGTACCTTTCTGACTGTCTGTCTGTCTGTCTATCAGCCTGCCTTATTGTCTGTCTGTCTGTCTCTCAGCCTGTCTGTCTCTCTCTCAAGAGTTCAAGTATAGCAGCACTTATTTCTCTAGATAAGGTTGACACCAAAGACTATACAGACTCTCTCTCTCTCTCACTTACACACACACACACACACACACACTCACTAATACACATAGACTCTCTCTCACACACACACACACTCACTAATACACATAGACTCTCACTCACACACACACACACACACACACTCACTAATACACATAGACTCTCTCTCTCACACACACACACACACACACGGAGCTGCAGATAAAACAGAATTAGTGCTGCTCAAAATCTATGATCGAGTCACTGTCTGCAGTGAAAAAGATTTAAAAGGTCAGAGTTCATTTGTGTAACGGGTCTGAGAGTAGAAATGCTGGGGTCAGATAAGCTACAGTGTGGCATTTAAGAGAACAGAGACAAACACTGGTCCCAGATCAGATCAGCAGCCTGGTAGCATAGACACTGGTCCCAGATCAGCACAGCAACCAGGTATAGATACTGATCCCAGATCAGAACTTCCAGTAGCACAGACATGAGTTTATACACTGATTAACAAAGGCAAAGTACCAAAGTACTAAACACACACACACACACAGTCCTCTGTACCCTTGGACACTTGGTCCAGTGAGCAGGGCCCTAGCCAGGTTAAGTGTCCTGTCCAGAACATATTTGAAACTAAATATTTACAGAACAAGAGACAAAAAGAGAAAAAGAGATGGAGTGAGAGAGAGACTGATGGAGACTTTCTTCAAACGAGGAGCAGTCCTGCAGGTCAGAGGTCACCGTCACACCTCAGCTCCAGGACACATTCTCCAATGAAATGACCTTCTAGCCCTCAGAAGTGATGTGCTCAGCGCTGTGGCCAGAACGCGCCAGTGACGCTCGAGCTTCATTGTTCTTATTTTTATACCTTATTTGTTTTTTTTTTTAAAGGAACATCATTTTAATGGCGTTCAACTGCAGTCAAACTAGAATTTAGAGTCCATTATACACTGCTAGTGGGCCTGTCCTAAACCGGATCGCACCAAGTGTGTCAGCAGAGGGGTGGTTTGCAGCAATGGCCAGAACCAACTCCAGTAGTCACGGGGTGACTAGATCCCATCCTGGTTGTAACAGAAAGCTAGGGTGCAGTGCGCATGCGAAAATTCCCTGTTTTACCCAAAGAATGTGCACAACTCTGTGTGTGTGTGTGTGTGGGCACAAGAGACAGACACACAGGATTTAATTTTACACTCAGTGTATTTTGAGCTCTCAGTCACACACACACACACACCTGCGTCTCTGCAGTATCCGTCCTCAGTGTCTGCAGTGAGCTTCTTTCAGACCAAGAGTTCAAGGTTCGTGCAGTGGCTTTAAGGCACACGGGTATTTAAGTATGACATGAACACGGGGTCATGATTATCAGCTAACACGACAAACCCACATGGGTGCATGTGTGTGGTCTGGACCACCCCTGCATACATGTGGGGTCATACAAGCTCTGAGTCAAGGACTGTGTGTGTGTGTGTGTGTGTGTGTGTGTGTGTGAGATCTAAATGCCCCAGGGTCACCCCACACACCTAATCCAGTCTCTTCATTCAGCCTCAACAAACCATTAAGGACCTTAACCGGACCTTTACATATGCACCACGTGTGTGTGTGTGTGTACATGAACACGATGTGCATATGTTTGTATGCTTTTGTTTACATTGTCCCGGAGGCACAGAGATCAAGATGTGGTTATTTATGTGCGTACACACACACACACACACACACACACACACACACACACACACACACACACACACAAACCATACCTTGGCATCTGTCCAAACCTTGAGCGCTGATTACCATGTTCACAGTGTTCAGGAAGTGGTTATGGGGTGCTGCATTCAGAAAGATGGGACACTGTGTACAGGAACCGCTTCAGCAGGCCGTAAACACTGTATACAGGAACCGCTTCAGCAGGCCGTAAACACTGTATACAGGAACCGCTTCAGCAGGCCGTAAACACTGTATACAGGAACCGCTTCAGCAGGCCGTAAACACTGTATACAGGAACCGCTTCAGCAGGCCGTAAACACTGTATACAGGAACCGCTTCAGCAGGCCGTAAACACTGTATACAGGAACCGCTTCAGCAGGCCGTAAACACTGTATACAGGAACCGCTTCAGCAGGCCGTAAACACTGTATACAGGAACCGCTTCAGCAGGCCGTAAACACTGTATACAGGAACCGCTTCAGCAGGCCGTAAACACTGTATACAGGAATCGCTTCAGCAGGCCGTAAACACTGCTGCACCAGTATCTCCATCTGCTTCACTACTCAACATTGCTCTGATTGGTTGGCACCCTGCTGCCCCGCCCTCCCCCCCACATAGTTCTTCACCAGCTCAAAGTCCGACAGGCCTGCAGATCCAAGACTGGGGCTGCACGATATATCGTTATCACAAAACTGGCATCATGCCGATACTGCAGGCATTTCAGTACACAAATTAACCCTGTACTGATCTGTATTTATTTTAAATTATGTCTGGTGAGCACTCTGAACAAGCCCAATCTTCAACCAGAGCGCACTGAGCCACATGTTGGAACGCGTAGTACCATCGAAGCAGCGTCTGGCCTTGTGCATTACTGTTTAAGATGTGAAAACAAAAACCTGTTTCAGTGTGTGAGACTTACTGTTGTGCTGTGAAAGGCAATAGAAAAGGCGTTTTCAGAAACCAGTGAAGGCTCTGAGAATCACCTGTGAATGAATGAATCACCTGTGAATGAATGAATCACCTGTGAATGAATGAACCACCTGTGAATGAATGAATCACCTGTGAATGAATGAACCACCTGTGAATGAATGAATCACCTGTGAATGAATGAATCACCTGTGAATGAATGAATCTCTGACTCAGTGCTGGTTACCCACATCACACACACGAGCTACAGCAGTGGTTCTTTTTCTGAGTCAGACCTCCTCCGCCTTTAACATCTTATGTCTCTTTAAAGCGCTCGCCTTGAACATGAGGAGTGATCCATCCATCCATCCATCCATCCATCCATCCATCCGTGTGACTCTCTCCCATTTCATCTCGTTCTTCCCTCTATTAGTATCAGGGGAGCCGTCACCAGAGCAGCAGCAGAGGAAAGAGCATAACAGTGCAGGGAGAGAACTGAACCACACACACACACACACACACACACACACACACACACACACACACACACACACACTTCTCCTGTAGTTTTCCGTGGCGTGTGGATATAAACACCTGCAAAGTTCACCCAGTTAAGAGTTAAATAATCCGTTTGGGGTTTCATGGCCCTGGGAGCAGTCTGATCGCTCGTGATAGCTGCCTGACGAGACAAAGCAGCGAGGCAAGCTGCTCGTGACCTGTGTGAACCTCACACAGATCAGACGGACACACTTGCACCACCTAACACTGGGTTGCTTTACCAAAAACCAGTCCACCCCAAATGAAATATGGATGAAATATGGTCAAATGTTACATGGATTGAACACACTAAATAAAAAAAAAATAACTATATTAAACAGAGCTGCAAAGGCATACACCTGTGACCTTAGTCGGTCATTAAACTCTGCACGGCTATTAGGGCATAAGACAGTTGGCCAATTATGCTTCCACAACCGAAACAAACTGCATGATTTCCGTTTTCACCACACGGATTCCGGCTCGCAGCCGCTTTTACTCACCTGGCGACGCACCGTCAACCTGCGAAAGAGCTTCACGCGCGTCAGTCTCAGCGCGTGCCGCACACCTGTGAAGTGATGACGCGACAAACACCTCCTGACTTCAGTCGTTTAGCGCCATCTAGCGTCAATATTGCGCATATGAAACGGAGGCGCTTCCGATTGCTGGTATACGTTACGGCACATTTGAAAATTGCATTTATAGCCCAAATTATTTCTACTATTTAGACACGTGCACACACAAAAGTGTAAAACACTATTGTTTGCTAGAATAAGTGAAATATAATTATGCAAATAGACGAGACGTGTGATGATGTTCAGTCGAAAAAGGACCTATTATTACAATTGTTTCATCTTTGTTTTTATAAAGAACCCTTTATAAAATATGGTAATATCAGTCCTAAATGAACTGTTTCACAATGTGACAGAAATTCCGTGACTAGGTATAACCACGGGTGTTCCTCGTGTACTGTAGCTATGCGACACACATTTGCCTACGTCTGTGCGTTTAGCGAAAATGTGACTTTAGGATGGCAACATGGCAAGACACACACACACACACACACACACACACTGACTCACTCACTCACACACACACACACACACACACACACACACACACACACACACACACACACACTGACTCACTCACTCACACACACACACACACACACACACACACACACACACACACACTGACTCACTCAGTCACTCACACACACACACACACTGACTCAGTCACACACTCTCACTCTCACTCTCTCTCTCTCTCACACACACACACGCACACACACACACACTGACTCACTCAGTCACTCTCTCTCTCTCTCTCACACACACACACACACACACACACACACACACACACACACACACACACACACACACACTGACTCACTCAGTCACTCTCTCTCTCTCTCTCTCTCTCCTGTGGGTGACGGGTGTGTAATAGAGACCACAGATGCGTGCTAGCGGGCGGCTGATCCGTGTGCTCATCCGTGTGATGCTGCAGTGACAGACCTCACGTCTCACTTCCGCCTCCCAAACGCTCCCAAAGACTCCCGTTACTCTCAGCGTGTTTTCGTCATTCATTTTATTACGCCAAGTAACGCAATGACATTTTATAATAGTCTAAACAGGCCACCCTTTCCCTGTTTTAATCAACACACTGCACACGTAGAGAGACACGGAAACCTTCTGACGTATAAAACACCTTCACCGTACAGCGCCGGGACGCGCGCGCGCACAAACGCCCGGGCGAGATCTCCGGGATCCGTCCGCGCATGCGCCGTGATCTAATCCTCGCGAGTTCGATCCGCGTCGTTGTCAGATCTGCAGCAGGGCGAGATCTCGGGAACCTCGGGACCGTGGCGAGGTCCACCTGGGCTGCACCTCCACCTCAAGCGCGCACGGGCCGTCGCGGGGCATGAGGGTGTGAAAACGGATCCCCCCCCCACCCGCCATCCGGTACCGCAGTCGGATTATATCGGATTATTTGGTCGCGGATCACGGAGGCTCGTGCACGCGAGGATGGATCACATCAAGACTCCAAAGGTAGCGAGCGCAGTGTCTCCGTCCACCTCCCCCATCTTCTACCTCTTTCTCTCAGATGTAGTACATGGTACGGTGGTTTATAGGATAGACGGGGTGATGTTTTCTTCCACTCGTGTCCTTGATTAACATCTGATGCCCGTCGGATGGGGACAGTGTGGCTACAGCAGTGACACGGGTACAACCTTCGTTTAAAATGGCTTTTCATTTTGAAACGTGTCGTATCTCAACCATCAGGACACGCGTCACTGCACGAACAAACCTGTATTTTCCAGCTTTGCAGTACAATTTGTATTCTTCCAAAATAAAATAAATAATGAAAGGAAAGAAATACAATGAATTAAAAGATGCATGATACATGATTGTGTATGTGTGTGTGTGTGTGTGTGTGTGTGTGTTCCCAGGTAGAGAACGTACGGTGGATCGACAGGTTAACACCCAGGAAGGTCTCTGTGGGGACGTTGTATCTCTCATCCACACATACCATCTTTGTTGAGAACACAGACGCGCGCAAAGAGACATGGGTAGGAAGTGAAACCCGCGTTTCGGTCACACGTCTTGCTTAGAATGACCCGTATTACGCAACGGATCCAGCAGACAGACACAATGGCCTTCTGTGTCTTACTTTAACGAGCCTTATTTGACAGGCCATTCATATTAATATGGAGTATGAGACATGGAGATATTAGTGTTTTATTCTAATAATCACACCTGAGCGCCACTGCCATATGCCACAATCCCACAGTTCTGAATTCTAGAACTCTCACCTTATTGGCTACAAGTTTGGCCTGAGCTCCTGATTGGTCTGAGGAGGAGTTCTAGAACTTGCAGGCACCTGAGTTTGAATGTGCTGAGAGCAACACCCTTGTACACGAGAAGGTGGCGGGTGGTGTTTTCCCTGTTGCTCTCCAACACCAGGGCAGTCAGCTCCAACACGGCTGTGTAAGGTTTTGGAGAGCTGAAACAGTGACAGTGTGTGTGGGGTGTCCTGTGCGTCCTGTGGTCCAGCTCCTGCACAGCCTGGTGGGTACCGTGGAGCGTCTGGCCAACACGCCGGTGGGATGTCCACTCCTTGTGCGCTGCAAGAACTTCCAGGTGTTCCAGCTGCTGTTGCCTCAGGAGAGGGACTGTGTAGATGTGCATGCATCGCTCACACACCTCTCCCGGCCAGGTGAGGAGCTCACCTGACAGCCACACACCTCTCCCGGCCAGGTGAGGAGCTCACCTGACAGCCACACACCTCTCCCGGCCAGGTGAGGAGCTCACCTGACAGCCACACACCTCTCCCGGCCAGGTGAGGAGCTCACCTGACAGCCACACACCTCTCCCGGCCAGGTGAGGAGCTCACCTGACAGCCACACACCTCTCCCGGCCAGGTGAGGAGCTCACCTGACAGCCACACACCTCTCCCGGCCAGGTGAGGAGCTCACCTGACAGCCACACACCTCTCCCGGCCAGGTGAGGAGCTCACCTGACAGCCACACACCTCCCACACACAGGTGAGGAGCTCACCTGACAACCACACACCTCCCACACACAGGTGAGGAGCTCACCTGACAGCCACACCTTTCTCTCATCTCTTCCTGCTTCTCTCTCACTCTGTATGCCTGTATTTAATTCTTTCACTACGTATCCCCCCTCCCTCCTTCTCTCTCTTCCTCTATACTCCCCCAGAGCGTTATGGAGACCTCTACTGTTTCTCCTTCCACCCCAACCTGGACAAGGAGGAGCGGGAGAGGGCCTGGAACTTCCTGGACGTGCTCTCTGACTTCACTCGCATGGGTATCCCCAGCAACCTCTGGCATGCCACGCCTGCCAACTACGAGTACAGGGTCAGTGCTGCTTCCTGTCTGTCGTTAGAGTTACTACCGCCTTACGCTGGTCCACATGAACAAAAATGCAGACAGCATGAAAACTCGTATGAACAGATGCTTATGTTGTGAATGAATGCTGGGAGAAACATAAGCAGTAGTCTCTCACTCATCTTGCAGTCTCAGGTCAGACTCGGGTCTTCGCTCAAGCTCACGTTCAGCTCCGTTTGATTGGCAGGTTTGTGACACGTACCCGTCTGAGCTGTTCGTGCCAAAGTCGGCGTCCCCGGCCGTGATCGTGGGCAGTGCCAAGTTCCGGAGCCGAGGGCGACTTCCTGTCCTGTCCTACTACCACAGGGACACCAACGTACGTGGCCCCGCCCTCTGTCCCTCACCCCTCCTTAGCTGAGTCTCACTGCACTCGTCTCGCTCCACGTCTCGCTCCACGTCTCGCTCCACTTGCAGGTCTCTCAGTCTCACGGTCATCACCGTGGCCACTGGAGCAGAATACAGTTCAGTGTGAGCAGCTCTAACACTGATGAGATTGTATTTAAACATCCTTTTCTCTTCCCGTCTCAGTGGCAGTTGGTTTTTGTACCCATCACTAGTTCCTTCTTTCTCATGAATTCCGAATCTTTCATCTTGCCCTCAGTTACACTTTCATTTCTTTATAATTGTCCATCTTGTCTGCTCTCTCTCTCCTTCGTTCCCATCTTTGGTCTTCTCTGAGTCTTTCCGGCGCTCTCCGTTTAATTCGACTGTCCCCTTTTCTCTCGGCCCCGCCCCTGGCCCTGGCCCCGCCCCCAGGCTGCGGTGTGCAGAAGCAGCCAGCCCCTGTCCGGCTTCAGCGCCCGCTCCTTGGAGGACGAGCAGATGCTTCAGGCCATCATGAAGTCCAACCCGGCCAGCGAGTACGTGTACGTGGTGGACACGCGACCCAAGGTGAGGGCTCACGTGAACGCGTCCGCACAAGGTCGAAGGTCACGCTCTATCAGGTCACAATGCCTCATCGTAGTGCTGTGTGTGTGTGTGTGTGTACACACACGATTCCTTTAAACGTTTCCGTTGGCAATACAGAGACGACCCCGTCATGCATCTTCGCCCTTAAAGAGCGACTCCATAGAGAGGGTAGCCTCGCTGCGATTGCCGTAGAGACGGGCGGGCGCTAGGCAGTGTGGTGATGCAAGTGTGGTTTGGGGATGTGCTGTGAGCGTCTCTTGCGCCCCCCGGTGGCGACGTGCAGCTGAACGCGATGGCGAACCGGGCTGCGGGGAAGGGCTACGAGAACGAGGACCACTACAACATACGGCTGCACTTCGTCGCCATCGACAACATCCACGTGATGCGCAGCAGCCAGCAGAAGATCGCCGACGGTGCGTAGCCGTGGCAACTGTGTCAACGCACACGTTTAGCAGCATGTAGCTGAATGTCCATAAGGAGTGTGTGTGTGTGTGTGTGTGTGTGTGTGTGTGTGTCTCTTTCACCATTTTGTTTCCAGTGTGTGTTACTTGGAAGGAGTGTACAGAAATTAACCATCGTGTTGTACAGTAGGAGGGACTGGTGAACTCTATAACTCTGTGTGTGTGTGTGTGTATGTGTGTGTGTGTGTGTGTGTGTGCTACAGTGGGAGATCTCCGGTCTCCCTCCATGGGGGATTTCCTCTGGGGTCTGGAGAATTCTGGCTGGCTGAAACACATCAAAGCAGTTCTGGATGCGGGGGTGTTCATCGCCAAGGTACCGCAAAGTGTGTGTGTGTGTGTGTGTGTGTGTGTCTATGGCAGAGAACATCTGAACATGTAACATGTATACGACCCATGACGTGATGTGTGTGTGTGTGTGTGTGTGTGCGCAGGCGGTGGCGGAGGAGGGCGTGAGCGTGCTGGTGCACTGCTCAGACGGCTGGGACCGCACGGCTCAGGCGTGCTCTGTGGCCAGCCTGCTGCTGGACCCCTACTACCGCAGCCTTCAAGGGTTCATGGTGAGGTCACGCTCACGCACCTGTGACGGGCGCAACGCCTCCGCTGGACACAACACTCGTAGGAGTGGCTTCAGTGGAGATGTTGAGATGTTTAGATGTGGCCATCCTGAAGTCAGTTCTCCATGTGTTGAGGTTTCATAATTCACACTTTTCCACAAAGCAGGTCAGGATCAAGAATGCTTCAGGTTCCGGGTCTGTGTGAAAGCACGCAAAGGCAGTCCTGCTGTAGTCCTGCTGAGACCTGCTGTAGTCCTGTTGAGACATGCTGTAGTCCTGCTGAGACCTGCTGCCTACGTGTCCTTTGGTTTGTTCAGTGATGCCGTGTCGGTCTCTCTCTGCAGGTACTGATAGAGAAAGACTGGGTCTCCTTTGGACACAAGTTCTCACACAGGTGTGTTGTCAATCTGCCAATATGTTCATTATCAGCTTCCTCAGAGCAGGACGTTTATTTTATGTGTAATATATGCGTGTTACCAGGGAAACAGGATGTTCTAGTCCTTCATCAGCTGTACAAGCAGTATTTCTATATCACTACGTATCTTACTTAAGTACACTGCAGTGACTCACAATAAATTATATATTTAAACTTTGCTGATGTTAAGAGGTCATCCGTAAAGGGGTGGAGCCCGTATCCGTGCTGTAGTGTAAACCGTTGTGCTCCATGTGGGGGCCCACAGGTACGCTCACCTGGACGGCGACCCCAAGGAGGTATCTCCTGTGATGGACCAGCTGCTGGAGTGTGTGTGGCAGCTGATGGAACAGTTCCCCTGCGCCTTCGAGTTCAACGAGCGCTTCCTCCTACAGCTGCACACCTACGTCCACTCCTGCCAGTTCGGAAACTTCATCGGCAACAGCCAGAAGGAGAGGAGGAGCCTAAGGTAATGCGTGGACCAATCAGAACCACCGCCAACATCACTGCCATCACTACCACCATAAACTCCACCATCAGCAACATCATCCATCACTACGGTGAAAAGCAGAAACACCAACATTTGCACCATCACCACCATAACCACAGCCAAGCTGGGGCGGTTTTTTGAACAACTGGGACCCAGGTGGGTCTTGATTTTTAACGCATGTGTGTGTGTGTGTGTGTGTGTGTGTGTGTGTGTGTGTGTGTGTGTGTGTGTGTGTGTGTGTGCAGGATACGCGAGCGGACTCACTCCGTGTGGCCCCACCTCTGGGAGAACAGAACCGAGTTCACCAACCCCCTGTACCGGGCGGACCACAGCCAGACACAGGGTGTCCTGAGACCCGTCACCACCCCGTACTGCTTCAAGTGAGTCCCGCATGGCTCCGTCCTGCACCATAGGACACCTGCTAGTGCCATGTGACACAGATTTAGAGCCTCGTTCTGACTGCAGGTTCTGGAAGAGTATGTACAGTCCGGCGGAGAGGGGCGTGGCCATGCGCCAGTCGCCGTCTGATTGCCTGAATGCTGTGAGGGAGGAGTCACAACAGCTGGAGGAGGAGCTCGGCGCCCACCAGGAGGTACCGCGGGAGACGGACGCTGAACAAGGCATACACACTTCCACAAAACACACACACACTCACACTTCCACAAAACACACACACTTCCACAAAATACATGCAGCCCTCACACACACACACACGCCTTACACAACATAATCCCCATTAATCATAATCAGGAATATTTGCCAAGTATTTTACACCTCCATAAAAATTGTGTGTATAACACTCTGGACTATTTACACACCTAGAGTAAACAGGAAATAAACCAGCCTTATGTCACACACACTTCAAACAGGTAGTTATTTTAACGCAAGTCAATTATAATAGTGATTTTAATATGTACACATGAGCAAGGTGTTGAAGCATATGGCCCTGGGTTATTTTCAGTGTTTTACTTGATGTTTAATCAGAAGGTTGAAGGCCCACTACTGTTGTGTTTGGCTATCGCTGGGCCCCTGAACCTTGACCCTTGTGTAAGGTCACGGGAAAGTGACACGTGTGTTTTAAAATGTCACACTTCACACGTTAGAACAACTACTTCAGAACCCCTCCGCACTCCAGAAGTTGATTAATGTGAAACAGCCAGTCACTGTGTGTAAAGGTGTCTGGGTCATGTGACCCAGGAAGCAGGAAGGAAGTGATGATGGTGAAGTTAATGTCCAGTCATCCAGACCACAGATTAGAAGAATTAAAGGTGCAGTACTGCACACTCTCTGGTCCACGGTGTTTAACTGTGGTCTACAGTACTGGTAGCCTGACATAAATAAATGTTTAAAAGCCCCACAGGATGTCAGGCTGATGTCTTTAACGCCTGGTGCTTCTCCTGCTACAGAGACTGGCCCAGCTGGTCAGGATGAAGATGGGAACAGAGGTGAGGAAGAGGAGCGGAGCGATTGAACATCCGTGTCGTTTCACCACGAAGGAGCGCGAGATGGCCAGCCCTCAGGACTACTTCAGCAGCGCAAGCCCCACCCCTACAGCCGAGAGACACGCCCCCTCCTTCACACTTCCCCTCAAGCCGTCGACGACGATCCACGGCTGCGATCCCGACGACCTTTCGGCGTGTAGCGACCTCGAGTCGGGCGTGGCCGACCTCAGCAGCCATGCGTCCAGCTCTTGCGATGATGTGAAGGACCCCGATTCCGATGAGGTGACTTGCACAAGAGCCTGACCACAAACCGACGACCATAAGGGATTTCCGTAGAGACCGGTGGACTTCAGAAAGCCCACGAACACCCCGACACCCACCGTTGGGTTTGGGCCTAGTCTTTTGTTCTTGTGTGTAATTTAAGTATTTAAGCACAAAAATGCTTCTCCATCCGATCCGGTTTAGACCGGTTCACATCTGAGCTCATGATCAAACGCAGCCATGACTGGATGACCCCAACGCGCACACTTAGGTCACGTTCTTCATCGACGACCACAGCCGTGTCCTAGAACGTGGACGGTCCTGCAGATGGGAGAGGAGGCCGTGCGGGTGTGTGTTTGACTGCCTCCCCATAGAAGCCACGTTTTGAAGACGTGACATCCTGGACGCAGCTGGGGGGGGGGGGGTCCACTTCTGATTTTAGCTGAGATATCATGTACCGAATATAGTGCTGACATTTTTACACTTTGAAACCAGATCTTGTTGTTTGTGTGTGTTCGCGTGTTGGTGTTTGTGTACTTTGAAGCCTAATAATACCTCTATTAGTATTATTTTTTTATTGTATTTATACAGATCAAAACCCAAGGTGGTTTTTACATTAGAACTGAGCGGCGGTAAAATAACGCTGTTGTACAGCCTTCATGATGCAGCTCCGCCTGCTTCGGGTTCCATGGTGACCTTTCACCTTCGGGGACGAGGCTGTATGTTGGGGGGGTTGTAGGTCAGATCATCGGCTTCTCTGGAGTTCTCAAAGCACGCGTGTGTGAAGCTATGGCTACCCGATAAGAAAGAAAACACCGTAATGCAAATGTGTTGCTAGACAGGCTTTGTGATGTATTATGAACACAGTGGTAACGTACTCGAGGTGATATGGGTGTGTTACTTTTACCAGTATTACGTACACTTGTATCTTATTGTGATATCAGCTGCAGTAGTACGATACTTACAGTATCATCAATATCAACAACAACAATATATTGTGCCGCCCCTTTCAAGATTGCATGCTTCAGGCTTTTTAAAGGGTGCTGGGCTGGTACCAGTGTTTACCTGTTTTATTGGACATTATATACACACGTAACTGATCCCAGAACAGCAGTAAGAGGACACTGTCAGTTGCTTCACGCTCGTGCCCGACGCAGTTGCATTCAAGGAGATTCAGATCAGGCCAACAGTGATTATTCTAAATGTTTTATTAATCTATCAAATTAAATAAACATATAATACAATGTCTGATTATAATAAAGCCTATTATCAACAATATTAAATAAAGTTTTTTTTTTTTATCTGGCGTGAGCTCTAGTGTGAGGTGCGTAGCAGTACCTCCCCGTTCTCATCAAACGGTTCACTAACGTCAACTCGACAGGCTGTCTAGCTGAGAGAGGAACAGCCCTGCCACCCCTCAACCACACGAGGCCAGACTGCTCGTCGAACGCCACGGGACTCCCAGAACCGGGGCCCAACGCCCACGGCCCTCGCGTACGTCATCGGTCAGCGTGGCCCTGTGTTTGAGGCCGGCCTGGGGCCTGGTGGCTCTGGAACTTTGGAGAGATCACCGCGGGGACCTGGCGTCTGGCCTTGCTCCATCTGGCAGTGGGGCGTGGCATCGGGGGAGGGGGCGGGCGGATCTGCTGTAGGACACACCCAGACCTACGATTGAAAGGTTTAACACAAGCAGTCAGGACATTGGGAAATGAGGGCAACACGAACGGTACAGCACAGAGGTACGGCTCCCCGTTGAAGCTGGATCTCAGACATTAAAGAAGCCAGGTGAAGAGATGTCTTATCCAGCGATGGAACATGCCCTGTCATTCTGGACGGGAAGGGGGAGGGGTTTGAGCACTGACCCGGGGGCGGTGGGCGGTCCTAATGTGCTGGCGGGAAAGGTCCGTGCGTGCTGATCGCCTGCTGCAACTTCTCCTCCTTTGCCCTTCTGCTGTGGCAGAGCTACAAGCGGAGGACGCGGCACGGGTCAGAGGTCAAAGGTCAACACTCCTTTAAAACGGCATTGCAAGCGATACATTTGGATAACGTTCCGTGCACAGCGCGCTTACCGTTCTCTTCTCCATGAAGCTGGCGAGGAAGTCGTCGATCTCCGTCTTGCCTTCCAAGAAGCTCTCAGCCGTCTCCTCCGACTCCTCCTCGGCCTGATGGGCTGCCACCTTCAACCTGGCCTGCAGGGCACTCGGGCTGCAGTTCTGTGGAGGGAGAGAGAGGCTGTTGAATCTGCACCGGCCCAGCGAGACAGTCACGTGAGACAGTCACGTGCCGCGGTCACATGACACGGTCAAACAACGTGCCAACACTGCTGCCCCATTTGGTCTGATTAGGGCTCTCAGCTCTGGGGGGACCTTTCTCGCTTGTATATGTAACAAAGAAGTGAACTATTCATTCAGTAGCTATTTGATGAAACACTAAATGAAGTTACAATTTCACGCATTTTCAAGCACTCAGCACTTTTCAAACCTGTAGCACCCGTATGAACCCTGTTTGTTTTCGGACGGAGTTTTGATGTCCATCCTTGAAGTCATGGTGAAATATAATTTGTCAAAGTCAAATTTTCACATATCTCCAATTCAGACATTTAATTAAGTCCCTTCTAAACACAGCAGAGCTACGACTGACAGAGACAGACTTGTTGCTAGTCTGATTTAAAAGCATTGATTTAAAGAATGCATGTTTTGTTGTCCAGTGAATCTCTGTCCTCTTAACAAATTTGAATGGCGTAAGGGGCAGTTTCATAAAGACGTATGGACTAGTTTATATCCCAGGTGTACCGCCACTGGGGCAGGAACTTTTACACTTATACATAGGCTCTAGTGTGTTTACACAAAATAACCTCTTTACTGCCCCTTGAGAAATGAACCTGATCCATGTCAGAAATCTGACAGGTTTGCTCTCCTGTGTGGAATTACGTTATGTCTACATCATCTCATCATGTACATTTGGTCTATAACCGCCATTTAAGTATTATTATTATAAATTTGTCATCTAGATTATAACTGATAGTGGGCGGGGTTGTGGTGGAAGGTCGGTGGTGTGAGAGTGGGCAGGGTTGTGGTGGTGGGCGGGGGGTTGATGGTGGTGGGCGGGGGTTGATGGTGGTGGGCGGGGTTGTGGTGGATCAACCATACCTCACCAAGTTCATGTTGTCTCTGCATTTTGGTCTGGAAAGCTGATTTCATCTGGATCAGCTGCTCGTACTGCACACATGGACACACACGCACACAACGATGAAACGTATGAGTGTGAGATTGTTTGTACATTAGTAAACGTGCATGAGACAGTGTGTGTGTGGTTGTGTTAGTGTGTGTACCATAAACAGCATCTCCTGTCTCGTGTGGTTGTTAGTGTGTGTGGTTGTGTATTCTTGTGTGTGTATGAGTGCATGTGTTGGTGTGCATGTAAGTGTGCGTGTGTATGTTAAGTGTAGTTGTGTCTGTGTTAAGTGTGAGCATGTGTTAAGTGTGTGTGTGTTAGTGTTGAGTGTGTGTGTATGAGTGTGTGTGTGTTAAGTATGTGTATGTACCTTAAACAGCATCTCTTGTCTTTTTCCCTCCAACTGAGGCTCGAGCTGCAGGTTCTTTTCTGCACAGAAAAATCAGTTGACAAGTAAACATATAAATATATCTAAATATATAAAAATAAACATATAAATATATCTAAATATATAAAAATAAACATATAAATATATCTAAATATATAAAAATAAACATAAATATATCTAAATATATAACTGTATACAACTATACTGTGTATCATCAAGCAGCATGACAACAGAAAACGTCTCTTCTGTCTCTCTGAGTCCTGTTCCCCCACACACCACATCTGTCTTATATTCTGCAACCTCGTGCCTGGACCCAGTGAGACGTGGTAACCAAGAAAGAGAGTTCTCCGTGTAGGAGATACAGCCCTGCAGTCTGAACTAGGCTTGTCCCAATCCGATATTTGGATCGGATAGGCTGCCGATATTTGCAAAAAATGTGTATCGGTTCGGCAGGCACGAGAAAATGCAGATCCAGACTACCGATCCATTTTTTTTTTGAAAGTCCGATCCAGGTTTTCCCCATTTAGATAATCCATTCCAGTTTTTGCTGTTTTCGCCAGTGAGAGTAAAATCTGGTCCGCATTTTCCAGCACACCTTCAGCACACGAGAATAGCATCTCCTAACCATTAAGACGGCCATGTAAATTTGAAGTTATCGGTAAAAATGTCAGTTGTGTGGGATTATTTTACCTTAAAGGACGTCAAAGACGAAGAGGTAGAGTGCAACATATGCCACAGTAAAGTCAAGCGTAGTGGTAAAGCTGTAAGAACCTTTAATACAACCAATCTAATCAAGCATTTAGCCAAATACCACCACAAACAACATGAAGAGTTTCTAAAGAAAACCGAAGACAAAAAGAAAGGTCCTACACAACTAACACTGGCAGAAACTGCTTTTAAATAGTTTACGATATTTGCATTGATATTTTTTTAAGCTTTGGTTTACACTTGTTCAAGAGCACTGATGAGTACAGCACTCAAGAGTACTGATGCTGGTAATAGACTATTTTCTACTCAGGTTGTGTGTTTTGCTTTTTAAATACAATTTACAATATTATTTGCACTTATGGCTTTTTAAGCCTTGGTTTACTGATGCCATTTCTGTTTGTTATTTATTATTTTGTCTATTTTGAGTTTATTAATTGCTAAATAAACAGGTCAGTTTCTCCTTACCAACCATTGTGTATTATTCAAACACACCTAATTAGGGCTGGGTATCGATTCAAATTCCAAGAATCGATCCGATTCTGAAGATTAGGAATCGATTTATTTCAATTTAATCCGATTTAATCGATTCGATCCGATTCGATCCAATTCGGGGTTTAGTGTTATTAAAAATGTATTTATTTGAGCTGTTTCCTGACTATGTACAGAAGCAACATGTTAAAACTAGTATTATATCAATATTAATCAGCAAATAGTTACTGGTAGTTGGTAGTTACTGATGGCTGGTGAAAAGGGTAATCATAAATCTACCTTCAAGAAAGGTAATCCAGGACAATAAACAGAGGACATCTTTGAGGTGTCTATATCTGCAACAGTGGACTCCTACTGGGACACTAACCAGTGCATTATTATTATGATTGAAATAATTAAGAAGTCACCCAAAAGCTGTTGCTACCAAATGCATTTTTATTTTAAAAGTGCTCACACTTAATAAACTGAAAGTATAAAATGTAAACGTGTATTTTTCTTTAAGGTGAGATTATAAGAAAAGAACTCTCACGTTACGGTCCCCGACCCCTCCCTGTTGGGCGTGTGTTAACGTTGTCTGCGTCTACTCTGCGTCTGTGTATCTCCGTGGGTGCGGTTGCGTCTTGTGATAATCCTCACCTGTGGCTCGTCTCGTCATCACGTGGGGTTTGTGTGGTTTGTCTACTTAATGTGCGTTCGCGCAGCGTCCAGTGCTCGTCGTTGTTTGAGTCACACATGTTCTATGTAAACGTGTTTTATGTGCGCTGTCTGCGCTTCGGTAAATGTAATAAACATAACGATTTGGAAAGTGCAAAGGATTCTGTTCTGTGTAAGTTGGCTAAATAACTTTAAACTTTAATACATGCTCGGATAGGCCGGTATCGGCCAATATCGGTATCTGAAGTGCAAATAAATATCGGTATCGGATCGGAAGTTCAAAAAGCTGGATCGGGACATCCCTAGTCTGAACAGATGTTTCATAAACTGCAGCAGGTTGATGGTTTGACACAAGGTGGCGCTATGAGGCACTCTAAGGCATTGTGTAGGGGAGGATTCAACACTCCATATTGCACAGTCTCCGCCCCTTTAACTTACTCGCCATGACAACGATGCTCTCCACCAGGTCTTCTTTATCAGAGGAGACCTGCTTGAGCTGGGGCAGACACGCAAACAATTCCAACAGCACCTCGTCCTTCTCCGTCAGTTCCTTCAGCTGAGACGCACTGTGGAGAGGGCCACACACACACACACACACACACACACCATTTAATGAGCATGGATGTTTACTTAACACTGCCAAAACAAAATGTGCACGCACACACACACACACACACACACACTTTTAGGTGCTGGTGAGCCCTGTCCATCTTACCTCATTTCAGAAAGTTCTGGAAATGATTCGGGGATTTCAGGCATTTTGTAGATGTGTCCGTTGAGTCCAGCCTGTAAACAGTGCAAGATTGTTCAAAGCGGCACACAATCGCTGGTCAAGTTTATTAATCTCTTCTTTCATTTAGATGTATATCCCCCTATAATACGCGGAGCAGTCTTAGACGTTCCCCATGTTCTCCGCTTGGATAAATCAGGACAGTCACGTGACACAAAGATGATCCTCATCAGGAGGATACATGTCAGGATTTACCCACGTCACACGGACCTTTTGGTCACAATAGCTACTCCTAAATCAGGATCAGATGGATCTCCCGACATGACTTCTGACCTCGTTCTACGGCCCTACCACCAGACCACACAGCGCATGATGAGAGCTTACAACACATTAGCTGCCCCATGAACATGACACGGTGAGGTCAACACAGTCCACTGCTAGTCAGAAGGTCGAACTTTTCAAAGCCAGAAGTCTACACACGCAAGTCTATGACTGCTAGCACACACAACTCCACCTCACACAACCCCCCCCCCCCCCCCCCCCCCCCCGAGTCATCCAAGCAGCAAGAAACACGGGTGTGTGTGTGTGTGTGCGCGCACTCTCTCTGTGTGACTTGTCCTAATGGTTGGGATTTTAGGCCAGTTTTGGATGGCAGATGTGGACAGACAGAGACTTTCTCAGCCGTGTTTAAGAGAGGAGGGGCAGAAGTCTCCTCAGAGACACTACAGATCCGCTTTACCAAACCTCGTCCCCTTCCACGAGCTCATCTTTGGTCCTAGACGTCTCCCTTTTCACAGTCACCGGATACTACGACCTTCTGACACACAGCAAGGATGTTTGCCAGGGACTTAACGCTGATAAACTGAACCATGTAAACATCACACTGCGTTGTGCTGCGGTTTCCTTTTTAGTTTGTACTACACTGAATTATATTAAGCTGGATTTCCAGACCTGATATACACCTGCCTCTGTTTAGGCAAAAAATGCCACAACAACAAGAATCTTTGCACCTGCGAGTCAGCAGTGGGTACGGGCAGCGGAAGGTCTGTGATGAGCCCATAAGTTGGTGCAGGTGGGCGGGGTGGGGCCTGCTGCAGCTCCACCCCTGGGGGCGGGGCTGGGGCGGCCACCACAGACCGCTGGCTGTCCTGTGTGGGAAAGGCGGGGACAAAATGGAAGCTCTGGGTCGAATAGGGGGGCATCGCAGTCGGCTTATACATGCTAGAAAGAAACGAGAAGAGAGAGAGAAATGGGGTAAGAATCCGCAAAATGGGACGTTATGGCTGGGAACTTTTATGTCCTCGTGCAGCTAGCTCTGACCAAAAATAACCTCTAGACCAAAGCCAGGTTATTAATATCTTTGTTATGATCAGAAATGTCATATTGAACTGTGTGCAAACAACAGACCACAGATGGCAGGAGAGGTGGCAGCTAACTAAAGATTAGTTTAGTTTTAAAGAAGCAAGAAGTTATTCTTCCAATGATTTTCATTATACTGACACCTAATGGCCTGTTTCAGAGATTACATACCACATTTTAAACAGGTCTGCCTCGGTGTATAAGAACAAGTGATGTCACATAAAGGTGCCCACAGGGTTAGAAGCCTGCGCCTACTCACAAGGGAAAACCCGGAGCTCCTGGACGCACGACAGGTGGACTCTTCCAGAACTCATCCAGCAAGCCCTGGACAACCTTCCCCAGGTCCGAGTGCATGCCAAACTGAGCAGAGCAGGGAGATACTAGGACACTAATTCCACGTGCACACACAGTGCCACAACACCTCCCCCCAATTTGCTTTTTGCATGAGCATTTCATATGATGGAAAAGCCAAAAGTGTGACAGGCTTACGTTGGTCACGAGGGGGCTGGTTACCACAGTGCCATTGTTACTGTCCACCAAATGATGTCCGACCGGAGGATACACGGTAACCACGGGCTTCTCCTGAGGGAACTGCGGGGGAAGCAAACTGTGTGGACGGGTCAGGAACATAAAACACAAACACCAGTTACAAACTCTGTCATGTATCATTCCAATACATCTACGCCAAGACTTACACACAATTCTGTTAGACACAGTCACGCTGCACTCATTCTAGGCTACCTTCCATCAAATACCCCCCCCCCCCCCCCCCCACACACACACACACACACACACACACACACACACACAGCAGGGTGTTTTTAAAGGACGTATGTGGCCTGGTCCCACTCACATGTTGACGCTGATGGTTGAATTGTTGACGGTGAAGGGGATTCTGTACTCCACATCATTCTGGATCTCTGCAATACTGAAACATCACACACCGGATCATTAACCATCAGGTTACCTAGAATCTGAGAGTCTGGGGAAATGTACTGACAATAATCACACACACAGATGGAGGCGTCATCTCTGGTGTCATTCACAATGTGTTTACTAGCTGTGAACTCAAATTCACCAATTTACTTAGAACTGGAGTGTATTTCCGTATGATACAGTCAAATACTAGTAATACACTATAATAATAACCTTACAAACTCCAGCACACCGCAGCAAGCTTAATGGGCCCTGAATAACCTATTTAACACTCAATTAAATACAAATCAGTCATTTATATCATCTATACCAGGGGTGCCCACTGTTTTCAGCTTGCGAGCTACTTATAAGATGACCCAGTCAGAAAGATCTACCGGGGTGGCGGCGAACGTAATTTGTTGAGTGGATTGCAGATTGGCTGCCGTGAATGTCAATCAAAATACAACCGTCAGTGCAGATGTGCGATTCATCTACTACTATTTTATGTGACGCGATCTACGCACATTCCTTCGCGATCGACCGACAGTTCCTTCGCGATCGACCGGTCGATCGCGATCGACGTAATGAGCACCCCTGATCTATACGGTGCCGACTGATCTCTAACAATGCGATCATGATGGGTTGATAATCAAAGCTGCTCAAACAGGTCGGACTAACCTCGTCACGGTGTAGAGATGCCCCACCAGGGTAACTAACCCGACAAGCTGTGTGCGTGTGTATGTGTGTAGTGTGAGTGTCTGAGTGTGTAGTGTGTGTGTGTATGTGTGTAGTGTGAGTGTGTGTCTGATTGTGTGTGAGTGTGTGTATGTGTGTGTCACGTTTCCCCGGGCGGTTAAGGACCGACCCCGAGCTCGCTGCTGGTGTAAACACAAGTAATACTTTAA
Organism: Brachyhypopomus gauderio; assembly: GCF_052324685.1. Lineage (NCBI taxonomy): Eukaryota > Metazoa > Chordata > Actinopteri > Gymnotiformes > Hypopomidae > Brachyhypopomus > Brachyhypopomus gauderio. The sequence goes on along the minus strand of NC_135211.1, from coordinate 41,462,817 downwards.
TACTTTAATCTGAGGAGCGCGCGCTAGCCCGCTAGCTTAGTTGCGTAGCAACGCGGCCTCCGCCAGGGCAGGCTAGCTGGTCGCTAGTGGGGCAGTTAGTGGGGCAGTTATCGAGACTTACTTAAAATACCCCCCTGACAGGGTAGAACCAGTGTTTTACCAGGTGAATTAACAAATTTATGACTTATACGTGAAGATATGCTATGCTAAGCTACGCTAAGCTAAGCTACGCTAGCTGCATTAGCCGCGGCTAGCCCGCCACGCACCTGGAGTGAGCGGCCTTGAGCGACTCGACCTGCCGCCGTCTCTGTTTCTGTAAGCTGTTGAGAGGCGGCGCCGCTCCGGGGCCCTTGGACAGGGGGAAGATCCAGTTCATCCCGGCGAGGCGAGAGGTGAAGCTCCAACACGCCCGGCTGCTCCCTCAGGGCCTGGCCAACATAACCACCGGGGGACGCACCTCACACCACACGACGTTAGCGAGCGGCCGCGTGTGGGTACGACCGCCTCGACATGGTTAGAGGGAAAATAACAATAAAAACACGAACTAAACACACCTTTAACGTGTTAATACGCGTGTGGTAACGTGTAGGCCAGTCGCGGCTGCAGCTGCACTGCCGTTTTAACCGAGACACTGTAAACAAGCGCGGAAGACCTGTGACGCGGGATCACGCGCTGGGCGCGTTCGCGTGTGTGTGTGTGTGTGTGTGTGTGTTTGACTAACACCAAGCATTAAGATTATCGCTTGTATTGTCACTTTATTAGCTACATACTGCAGGTCAGTTCTGGACCCCTAATCCAAAAACAATCCCAGATTTTGTAATTGCTGTTAATTATTTACTCTGTGTTCTATAACATGTATTCTAATAGTCTCTCACTATTATTTACTCTGTGTTCTATAACATGTATTCTAATAGTCTCTCACTAATAATTATTTACTCTGTGTTCTATAACATGTATTCGAATAGTCTCTCACTATTAATTATTTACTCTGTGTTCTATAACATGTATTCTAATAGTCTCTCACTACTAATTATTTACTCTGTGTTCTATAACATGTATTCTAATAGTCTCTCACTACTAATTATTTACTCTGTGTTCTATAACATGTATTCTAACAGTCTCTCACTATTAATTATTTACTCTGTGTTCTATAACATGTATTCAAATAGTCTCTCACTATTAATTATTTACTCTGTGTTCTATAACATGTATTCTAACAGTCTCTCACTATGCAATCGGCCTACAAATTTCCACTCTCGCTTTACCTGGGGATCAGATGTGATGACGAAGTGGTAAATTAATTTAACCAAATTTAATTGGTTACCTTCAGTTCAGTTACCTCAAGGGATAATAACATTCCAAAAAAACTTTATATAGAACTTAAAAGAAACTGAATCACTCTAAAAAAATAGATGTATTTGTAATTATATAGTTAATTGTAACTTATATAAACTGTGCTGTTTCTAATTTGGAATGTCTTTCCAGCCACGATGACAAGCTATAACGTTTTTCAGTGTGAATTGCATGGATTCATCTTCATGCTCTCAGGTGTGAGTGATGTCTGGGTGAGGTGTGGGTGAGGTATGGGTGATGTCTGTGTGAGGTGTGGGTGATGTCTGGGTGAGGTGGGGGTGATGTCTGGGTGAGGTGTGGGTGAGGTATGGGTGAAGGATTCTGTCCTCAAGGGGTTTATTTAATTTCAATGTTCTGCAGGACGTACTTTGAATGAAACTGATACTAATAATGAAACCGGACCAGCTGTGATAGAAATTGCAGGAGGAACTCATGAGAGGAATGACTTTTCCTTTGAAGCAGAGGATTGGTGTACAACAATGTTCTCAGAATGTCTCAGTGTTCTCAGAAGGGTCTCACATATTCTTTTTTTCACAGTTCTCTATGTCGCTGTCCAGCTGCATATAAGATCTAAATTATTTTTTTTACATATATCATAGATTGGGTAAATGTCCAGTATGAATACACCAGCTCAAAACTGTTCAACACACGAAACCAACAAACACACACACAAGGAGAAATTTGTAGGGACAGCCTATTTATCTAACATCCGTATTTTAGGCTGGTACACTTCCAGTTTAGTTTCCAATGGCAACACAATCACTCTTTGTAAACATAATTAATTAAGTAAGAGAGCTTACTGGATATATTGGCTTAAGCATGCATTGCATGACATTAACACCAAGTCAAGACCAGACCAAACACACATGTCATGAAAACAATTACATATGCAAAATATGTAATAAACAATCCGAAAACAATTTTTTGATTTAGGCACGTCATATGTTTGTGTTAGAATGCACCTTTTATAATTTAGGTGTAATACTATTGTCACACTCAAAACAGGCTTAAAACAAAAGAGAAATATAAATTCATTTAACGTCAGATTTTAAACATGTTTTCTTCTTCTCTTAGACTTGAAATAAGAGCTGATTAAAATGCATTCTTAAACCTTGTGTGAGAATGTGGTTATATGAATCCCACGTTCATATAATGTGCGTAATCCACCCAACGCTAGTTTAACGTAAGATTTTAGTTTACCATTCAAAACATGTTTTCTTCTTTTCTTACACTTGAAATAAGAGATTTATAAAAGTCAGCTCACAGCACACGCCCTAAACATCGTATGAGAAAGTGTAAATCCCACAGTTGAAAAACGCTGACTAAATGCGTTGATATGACGAGAGTAATTTACCCAAAACGTCATAGAAGTCTAAGAATCTTCGGGCATATATTGCCTTATGACGTCAATGACCACAACACAAAAGAACATAAATGAAACATACATAAGCAAACAATTGCCATTTGTTTTCTTACAATGAATAATCAAAAAGTACTTGAATAAGACTGAATTTATTTAATTTGATAAGCAAAACAAGGCAAGAAGATATTTATTATATATAGTGTGTGTGTACGTGTGAGTACTGGACCTGGACTGGACCTGTTTAATTGAATACGGCTGCTCTAGTGGACAATCCTGTAAAACAGCGTGAGGCAGAAAAAAAACACAAAGGTAAGTGCAGACCCAAGAGTGGTGGAACAACCTTACCCAAGACAAATAAACGTCTCAAGGTGTGAAGAGCATCTTCAGAGAAACATAAACCTCTGTAGGCCTTCCACTGCCAAGCACCTGCTCTCACTATTTGGGGGGGGGGGGTTGGTAGCCGTGGCCTAAAGGTCTAAGAGATGGACCTAGGCCCCTAAGGTACAGCAACCGACAATAACCTCGGCTGAAGTGCGCTCGATCAATCACTCGACCGCCGCCCGGGTGCCGCAGCTGGCGTGTGCCCACTGCTCCGGGTACATATGAGTTGGCTCCGGGTGGGTTAAGGTGCAGAGAGTTGCTGAAATAACTTCAAGTTTTAGTGCAGCAGCGCCCTAGTGGACAATCCGTGACTTTACAAAACGCAGGCAACAGCACGCCCCCTAGAGCACACATGGGAAAGTGTTTATAAGAATCCCACAGCTGAAAAACGCTGACTAAATGCGTTGATTTGACACGCGTGGAAGATTGCTTTATGACATCATAAAGCACACGCAAAACTAAAGTACCAAAAAAAAAAAAAACCAAACAAGTGAAGCTTCTTTTTAGACTGTAAATAAGAGCTAACCACTCTGAACATGCTTTCTCCCTCCTAACCTGCGTAAACGCAGGAGGAACGTTCATCAGTGACAAGGAGCGTATGATTATAAATCATTACTCGTTGCCCGATTCGCGCTAAGGAGAAAACATCTCAGCTCATCATCGTGGTTAGGGAGACGTAACACTTTCGAACCACATTTCTCAGTTAGAAACTATAGAAATGATCCCTGAAAGTATAGTCTTAACTTCCAAGCCACACTGTCACAGTCCTTTAATCGTCTCACCACGTTTCACCATAGCGCTAAGACGCTCTTGTCAATCTGCAACCACGTGAAAATTTTACAGCTTGCTCAGTGCGCTCAATCGTTATGCTCACTGAAAGATATAATCCAAATTGTACATGTAACATGTCGACATTCACTATCAGTAGTGACATTTAAGAATGGTTGATTAAAGACTGAAACAAGTTGAATGTTTAAACTTCATTTTCATCTAATACTCCACCTGGAGTCTGTGAGGTGTACACGGTAGCAATAAATACGAGATATGAAAGACAGAGACGTTTCTAACCAAAAAAGCTTTTTTTTTTTAGTATGACAGGCTTATGAACAAGGATTGACAAAATGATTATATTCCTTAACAAATCCTGTATATCAGCGTGAGGCAGACAAAAACACAAAGGTAAGTGCAGACCCAAGAGTGGTGGAACAACCTAACCCAAGACAAATAAACGTCTCAAGGTGTGAAGAGCATCTTCAGAGAAACATAAACCTCTGTAGGCCTTCCACTGCCAAGCACCAGCTCTTACTATTTGGGGGGGGGGGGGGGGGGGGGTTGGTAGCCGTGGCCTAAAGGTCTAAGAGATGGACCTAGGCCCCTAAGGTACAGCAACCGACAATAACCTCGGCTGAAGTGCGCTCGATCAATCACTCGACCGCCGCCCGGGTGCCGCAGCTGGCGTGTGCCCACTGCTCCGGGTACATATGAGTTGGCTCCGGGTGGGTTAAGGTGCAGAGAGTTGCTGAAATAACTTCAAGTTTTAGTGCAGCAGCTCCCTAGTGGACAATCCGTGACTTTACAAAACGCAGGCAACAGCACGCCCCCTAGAGCACACATGTGAAAGTGTTTATAAGAATCCCACAGCTGAAAAAGGCTGACTAAATGCGTTGATTTGACACGCGTGGAAGATTGCTTTATGACATCATAAAGCACACGCAAAACTAAAGTACCAGAAAAGAAAAAAAAACCAAACAAGTGAAGCTTCTCTTTAGACTGTAAATAAGAGCTAACCACTCTGAACATGCTTTCTCCCTCCTAACCTGCGTAAACGCAGGAGGAACGTTCATCAATGACAAGGAGCGTATGATTATAAATCATTACTCGTTGCCCGATTCGCGCTAAGGAGAAAACATCTCAGCTCATCATCGTGGTTAGGGAGACGTAACACTTTCGAACCACATTTCTCAGTTAGAAACTATAGAAATGATCCCTGAAAGTATAGTCTTAACTTCCAAGCCACACTGTCACAGTCCTTTAATCGTCTCACCACGTTTCACCATAGCGCTAAGACGCTCTTGTCAATCTGCAACCACGTGAAAATTTTACAGCTTGCTCAGTGCGCTCAATCGTTATGCTCACTGAAAGATATAATCCAAATTGTACATGTAACATGTCGACATTCACTATCAGTAGTGACATTTAAGAATGGTTGATTAAAGACTGAAACAAGTTGAATGTTTAAACTTCATTTTCATCTAATACTCCACCTGGAGTCTGTGAGGTGTACACGGTAGCAATAAATACGAGATATGAAAGACAGAGACGTTTCTAACCAAAAAAGCTTTTTTTTTTTAGTATGACAGGCTTATGAACAAGGATTGACAAAATGATTATATTCCTTAACAAATCCTGTATATCAGCGTGAGGCAGACAAAAACACAAAGGTAAGTGCAGACCCAAGAGTGGTGGAACAACCTAACCCAAGACAAATAAACGTCTCAAGGTGTGAAGAGCATCTTCAGAGAAACATAAACCTCTGTAGGCCTTCCACTGCCAAGCACCAGCTCTTACTATTTGGGGGGGGGGGGGGGGGGGGTTGGTAGCCGTGGCCTAAAGGTCTAAGAGATGGACCTAGGCCCCTAAGGTACAGCAACCGACAATAACCTCGGCTGAAGTGCGCTCGATCAATCACTCGACCGCCGCCCGGGTGCCGCAGCTGGCGTGTGCCCACTGCTCCGGGTACATATGAGTTGGCTCCGGGTGGGTTAAGGTGCAGAGAGTTGCTGAAATAACTTCAAGTTTTAGTGCAGCAGCTCCCTAGTGGACAATCCGTGACTTTACAAAACGCAGGCAACAGCACGCCCCCTAGAGCACACATGGGAAAGTGTTTATAAGAATCCCACAGCTGAAAAAGGCTGACTAAATGCGTTGATTTGACACGCGTGGAAGATTGCTTTATGACATCATAAAGCACACGCAAAACTAAAGTACCAGAAAAGAAAATAAAACCAAACAAGTGAAGCTTCTCTTTAGACTGTAAATAAGAGCTAACCACTCTGAACATGCTTTCTCCCTCCTAACCTGCGTAAACGCAGGAGGAACGTTCATCAATGACAAGGAGCGTATGATTATAAATCATTACTCGTTGCCCGATTCGCGCTAAGGAGAAAACATCTCAGCTCATCATCGTGGTTAGGGAGACGTAACACTTTCGAATCACATTTCTCAGTTAGAAACTATAGAAATGATCCCTGAAAGTATAGTCTTAACTTCCAAGCCACACTGTCACAGTCCTTTAATCGTCTCACCACGTTTCACCATAGCGCTAAGACGCTCTTGTCAATCTGCAACCACGTGAAAATTTTACAGCTTGCTCAGTGCGCTCAATCGTTATGCTCACTGAAAGATATAATCCAAATTGTACATGTAACATGTCGACATTCACTATCAGTAGTGACATTTAAGAATGGTTGATTAAAGACTGAAACAAGTTGAATGTTTAAACTTCATTTTCATCTAATACTCCACCTGGAGTCTGTGAGGTGTACACGGTAGCATTAAATACGAGATATGAAAGACAGAGACGTTTCTAACCAAAAAAGCTATTTTTTTTAGCATGACAGGCTTATGAACAAGGATTGACAAAATGATTATATTCCTTAACAAATCCTGTATATCAGCGTGAGGCAGACAAAAACACAAAGGTAAGTGCAGACCCAAGAGTGGTGGAACAACCTAACCCAAGACAAATAAACGTCTCAAGGTGTGAAGAGCATCTTCAGAGAAACAGAAACCTCTGTAGGCCTTCCACTGCCAAGCACCAGCTCTTACTATTTGGGGGGGGGGGGGAGGGGTTGGTAGCCGTGGCCTAAAGGTCTAAGAGATGGACCTAGGCCCCTAAGGTACAGCAACCGACAATAACCTCGGCTGAAGTGCGCTCGATCAATCACTCGACCGCCGCCCGGGTGCCGCAGCTGGCGTGTGCCCACTGCTCCGGGTACATATGAGTTGGCTCCGGGTGGGTTAAGGTGCAGAGAGTTGCTGAAATAACTTCAAGTTTTAGTGCAGCAGCTCCCTAGTGGACAATCCGTGACTTTACAAAACGCAGGCAACAGCACGCCCCCTAGAGCACACATGGGAAAGTGTTTATAAGAATCCCACAGCTGAAAAAGGCTGACTAAATGCGTTGATTTGACACGCGTGGAAGATTGCTTTATGACATCATAAAGCACACGCAAAACTAAAGTACCAGAAAAGAAAAAAAAACCAAACAAGTGAAGCTTCTCTTTAGACTGTAAATAAGAGCTAACCACTCTGAACATGCTTTCTCCCTCCTAACCTGCGTAAACGCAGGAGGAACGTTCATCAATGACAAGGAGCGTATGATTATAAATCATTACTCGTTGCCCGATTCGCGCTAAGGAGAAAACATCTCAGCTCATCATCGTGGTTAGGGAGACGTAACACTTTCGAATCACATTTCTCAGTTAGAAACTATAGAAATGATCCCTGAAAGTATAGTCTTAACTTCCAAGCCACACTGTCACAGTCCTTTAATCGTCTCACCACGTTTCACCATAGCGCTAAGACGCTCTTGTCAATCTGCAACCACGTGAAAATTTTACAGCTTGCTCAGTGCGCTCAATCGTTATGCTCACTGAAAGATATAATCCAAATTGTACATGTAACATGTCGACATTCACTATCAGTAGTGACATTTAAGAATGGTTGATTAAAGACTGAAACAAGTTGAATGTTTAAACTTCATTTTCATCTAATACTCCACCTGGAGTCTGTGAGGTGTACACGGTAGCATTAAATACGAGATATGAAAGACAGAGACGTTTCTAACCAAAAAAGCTATTTTTTTTAGCATGACAGGCTTATGAACAAGGATTGACAAAATGATTATATTCCTTAACAAATCCTGTATATCAGCGTGAGGCAGACAAAAACACAAAGGTAAGTGCAGACCCAAGAGTGGTGGAACAACCTAACCCAAGACAAATAAACGTCTCAAGGTGTGAAGAGCATCTTCAGAGAAACATAAACCTCTGTAGGCCTTCCACTGCCAAGCACCAGCTCTTACTATTTGGGGGGGGGGAGGGGTTGGTAGCCGTGGCCTAAAGGTCTAAGAGATGGACCTAGGCCCCTAAGGTACAGCAACCGACAATAACCTCGGCTGAAGTGCGCTCGATCAATCACTCGACCGCCGCCCGGGTGCCGCAGCTGGCGTGTGCCCACTGCTCCGGGTACATATGAGTTGGCTCCGGGTGGGTTAAGGTGCAGAGAGTTGCTGAAATAACTTCAAGTTTTAGTGCAGCAGCTCCCTAGTGGACAATCCGTGACTTTACAAAACGCAGGCAACAGCACGCCCCCTAGAGCACACATGGGAAAGTGTTTATAAGAATCCCACAGCTGAAAAAGGCTGACTAAATGCGTTGATTTGACACGCGTGGAGGATTGCTTTATGACATCATAAAGCACACGCAAAACTAAAGTACCAGAAAAGAAAAAAAAACCAAACAAGTGAAGCTTCTCTTTAGACTGTAAATAAGAGCTAACCACTCTGAACATGCTTTCTCCCTCCTAACCTGCGTAAACGCAGGAGGAACGTTCATCAATGACAAGAAGCGTATGATTATAAATCATTACTCGTTGCCCGATTCGCGCTAAGGAGAAAACATCTCAGCTCATCATCGTGGTTAGGGAGACGTAACACTTTCGAATCACATTTCTCAGTTAGAAACTATAGAAATGATCCCTGAAAGTATAGTCTTAACTTCCAAGCCACACTGTCACAGTCCTTTAATCGTCTCACCACGTTTCACCATAGCGCTAAGACGCTCTTGTCAATCTGCAACCACGTGAAAATTTTACAGCTTGCTCAGTGCGCTCAATCGTTATGCTCACTGAAAGATATAATCCAAATTGTACATGTAACATGTCGACATTCACTATCAGTAGTGACATTTAAGAATGGTTGATTAAAGACTGAAACAAGTTGAATGTTTAAACTTCATTTTCATCTAATACTCCACCTGGAGTCTGTGAGGTGTACACGGTAGCATTAAATACGAGATATGAAAGACAGAGACGTTTCTAACCAAAAAAGCTATTTTTTTTAGCATGACAGGCTTATGAACAAGGATTGACAAAATGATTATATTCCTTAACAAATCCTGTATATCAGCGTGAGGCAGACAAAAACACAAAGGTAAGTGCAGACCCAAGAGTGGTGGAACAACCTAACCCAAGACAAATAAACGTCTCAAGGTGTGAAGAGCATCTTCAGAGAAACAGAAACCTCTGTAGGCCTTCCACTGCCAAGCACCAGCTCTTACTATTTGGGGGGGGGGGAGGGGTTGGTAGCCGTGGCCTAAAGGTCTAAGAGATGGACCTAGGCCCCTAAGGTACAGCAACCGACAATAACCTCGGCTGAAGTGCGCTCGATCAATCACTCGACCGCCGCCCGGGTGCCGCAGCTGGCGTGTGCCCACTGCTCCGGGTACATATGAGTTGGCTCCGGGTGGGTTAAGGTGCAGAGAGTTGCTGAAATAACTTCAAGTTTTAGTGCAGCAGCTCCCTAGTGGACAATCCGTGACTTTACAAAACGCAGGCAACAGCACGCCCCCTAGAGCACACATGGGAAAGTGTTTATAAGAATCCCACAGCTGAAAAAGGCTGACTAAATGCGTTGATTTGACACGCGTGGAAGATTGCTTTATGACATCATAAAGCACACGCAAAACTAAAGTACCAGAAAAGAAAATAAAACCAAACAAGTGAAGCTTCTCTTTAGACTGTAAATAAGAGCTAACCACTCTGAACATGCTTTCTCCCTCCTAACCTGCGTAAACGCAGGAGGAACGTTCATCAATGACAAGGAGCGTATGATTATAAATCATTACTCGTTGCCCGATTCGCGCTAAGGAGAAAACATCTCAGCTCATCATCGTGGTTAGGGAGACGTAACACTTTCGAATCACATTTCTCAGTTAGAAACTATAGAAATGATCCCTGAAAGTATAGTCTTAACTTCCAAGCCACACTGTCACAGTCCTTTAATCGTCTCACCACGTTTCACCATAGCGCTAAGACGCTCTTGTCAATCTGCAACCACGTGAAAATTTTACAGCTTGCTCAGTGCGCTCAATCGTTATGCTCACTGAAAGATATAATCCAAATTGTACATGTAACATGTCGACATTCACTATCAGTAGTGACATTTAAGAATGGTTGATTAAAGACTGAAACAAGTTGAATGTTTAAACTTCATTTTCATCTAATACTCCACCTGGAGTCTGTGAGGTGTACACGGTAGCATTAAATACGAGATATGAAAGACAGAGACGTTTCTAACCAAAAAAGCTATTTTTTTTAGCATGACAGGCTTATGAACAAGGATTGACAAAATGATTATATTCCTTAACAAATCCTGTATATCAGCGTGAGGCAGACAAAAACACAAAGGTAAGTGCAGACCCAAGAGTGGTGGAACAACCTAACCCAAGACAAATAAACGTCTCAAGGTGTGAAGAGCATCTTCAGAGAAACATAAACCTCTGTAGGCCTTCCACTGCCAAGCACCAGCTCTTACTATTTGGGGGGGGGGGGGGAGGGGTTGGTAGCCGTGGCCTAAAGGTCTAAGAGATGGACCTAGGCCCCTAAGGTACAGCAACCGACAATAACCTCGGCTGAAGTGCGCTCGATCAATCACTCGACCGCCGCCCGGGTGCCGCAGCTGGCGTGTGCCCACTGCTCCGGGTACATATGAGTTGGCTCCGGGTGGGTTAAGGTGCAGAGAGTTGCTGAAATAACTTCAAGTTTTAGTGCAGCAGCTCCCTAGTGGACAATCCGTGACTTTACAAAACGCAGGCAACAGCACGCCCCCTAGAGCACACATGGGAAAGTGTTTATAAGAATCCCACAGCTGAAAAACGCTGACTAAATGCGTTGATTTGACACGCGTGGAGGATTGCTTTATGACATCATAAAGCACACGCAAAACTAAAGTACAAGAAAAGAAAAAAAAACCAAACAAGTGAAGCTTCTCTTTAGACTGTAAATAAGAGCTAACCACTCTGAACATGCTTTCTCCCTCCTAACCTGCGTAAACGCAGGAGGAACGTTCATCAATGACAAAGAGCGTATGATTACAAATCATTACTCGTTGCCCGATTCGCGCTAAGGAGAAAACATCTCAGCTCATCATCGTGGTTAGGGAGACGTAACACTTTCGAATCACATTTCTCAGTTAGAAACTATAGAAATGATCCCTGAAAGTATAGTCTTAACTTCCAAGCCATACTGTCACAGTCCTTTAATCGTCTCACCACGTTTCACCATAGCGCTAAGACGCTCTTGTCAATCTGCAATCACGTGAAAATTTTACAGCTTGCTCAGTGCGCTCAATCGTTATGCTCACTGAAAGATATAATCCAAATTGTACATGTAACATGTCGACATTCACTATCAGTAGTGACATTTAAGAATGGTTGATTAAAGACTGAAACAAGTTGAATGTTTAAACTTCATTTTCATCTAATACTCCACCTGGAGTCTGTGAGGTGTACACGGTAGCATTAAATACGAGATATGAAAGACAGAGACGTTTCTAACCAAAAAAGCTATTTTTTTTAGCATGACAGGCTTATGAACAAGGATTGACAAAATGATTATATTCCTTAACAAATCCTGTATATCAGCGTGAGGCAGACAAAAACACAAAGGTAAGTGCAGACCCAAGAGTGGTGGAACAACCTAACCCAAGACAAATAAACGTCTCAAGGTGTGAAGAGCATCTTCAGAGAAACAGAAACCTCTGTAGGCCTTCCACTGCCAAGCACCTGCTCTCACTATTTGGGGGGGGGTTGGTAGCCGTGGCCTAAAGGTCTAAGAGATGGACCTAGGCCCCTAAGGTACAGCAACCGACAATAACCTCGGCTGAAGTGCGCTCGATCAATCACTCGACCACCGCCCGGGTGCCGCAGCTGGCGTGTGCCCACTGCTCCGGGTACATATGAGTTGGCTCCGGGTGGGTTAAGGTGCAGAGAGTTGCTGAAATAACTTCAAGTTTTAGTGCAGCAGCTCCCTAGTGGACAATCCATGACTTTACAAAACGCAGGCAACAGCACGCCCCCTAGAGCACACATGGGAAAGTGTTTATAAGAATCCCACAGCTAAAAAAGGCTGACTAAATGCGTTGATTTGACACGCGTGGAAGATTGCTTTATGACATCATAAAGCACACGCAAAACTAAAGTACCAGAAAAGAAAAAAAAACCAAACAAGTGAAGCTTCTCTTTAGACTGTAAATAAGAGCTAACCACTCTGAACATGCTTTCTCCCTCCTAACCTGCGTAAACGCAGGAGGAACGTTCATCAATGACAAGGAGCGTATGATTATAAATCATTACTCGTTGCCCGATTCGCGCTAAGGAGAAAACATCTCAGCTCATCATCGTGGTTAGGGAGACGTAACACTTTCGAATCACATTTCTCAGTTAGAAACTATAGAAATGATCCCTGAAAGTATAGTCTTAACTTCCAAGCCACACTGTCACAGTCCTTTAATCGTCTCACCACGTTTCACCATAGCGCTAAGACGCTCTTGTCAATCTGCAACCACGTGAAAATTTTACAGCTTGCTCAGTGCGCTCAATCGTTATGCTCACTGAAAGATATAATCCAAATTGTACATGTAACATGTCGACATTCACTATCAGTAGTGACATTTAAGAATGGTTGATTAAAGACTGAAACAAGTTGAATGTTTAAACTTCATTTTCATCTAATACTCCACCTGGAGTCTGTGAGGTGTACACGGTAGCAATAAATACGAGATATGAAAGACAGAGACGTTTCTAACCAAAAAAGCTTTTTTTTTTTAGTATGACAGGCTTATGAACAAGGATTGACAAAATGATTATATTCCTTAACAAATCCTGTATATCAGCGTGAGGCAGACAAAAACACAAAGGTAAGTGCAGACCCAAGAGTGGTGGAACAACCTAACCCAAGACAAATAAACGTCTCAAGGTGTGAAGAGCATCTTCAGAGAAACATAAACCTCTGTAGGCCTTCCACTGCCAAGCACCAGCTCTTACTATTTGGGGGGGGGGGGGGGGGGGGGTTGGTAGCCGTGGCCTAAAGGTCTAAGAGATGGACCTAGGCCCCTAAGGTACAGCAACCGACAATAACCTCGGCTGAAGTGCGCTCGATCAATCACTCGACCGCCGCCCGGGTGCCGCAGCTGGCGTGTGCCCACTGCTCCGGGTACATATGAGTTGGCTCCGGGTGGGTTAAGGTGCAGAGAGTTGCTGAAATAACTTCAAGTTTTAGTGCAGCAGCTCCCTAGTGGACAATCCGTGACTTTACAAAACGCAGGCAACAGCACGCCCCCTAGAGCACACATGTGAAAGTGTTTATAAGAATCCCACAGCTGAAAAAGGCTGACTAAATGCGTTGATTTGACACGCGTGGAAGATTGCTTTATGACATCATAAAGCACACGCAAAACTAAAGTACCAGAAAAGAAAAAAAAACCAAACAAGTGAAGCTTCTCTTTAGACTGTAAATAAGAGCTAACCACTCTGAACATGCTTTCTCCCTCCTAACCTGCGTAAACGCAGGAGGAACGTTCATCAATGACAAGGAGCGTATGATTATAAATCATTACTCGTTGCCCGATTCGCGCTAAGGAGAAAACATCTCAGCTCATCATCGTGGTTAGGGAGACGTAACACTTTCGAACCACATTTCTCAGTTAGAAACTATAGAAATGATCCCTGAAAGTATAGTCTTAACTTCCAAGCCACACTGTCACAGTCCTTTAATCGTCTCACCACGTTTCACCATAGCGCTAAGACGCTCTTGTCAATCTGCAACCACGTGAAAATTTTACAGCTTGCTCAGTGCGCTCAATCGTTATGCTCACTGAAAGATATAATCCAAATTGTACATGTAACATGTCGACATTCACTATCAGTAGTGACATTTAAGAATGGTTGATTAAAGACTGAAACAAGTTGAATGTTTAAACTTCATTTTCATCTAATACTCCACCTGGAGTCTGTGAGGTGTACACGGTAGCAATAAATACGAGATATGAAAGACAGAGACGTTTCTAACCAAAAAAGCTTTTTTTTTTTAGTATGACAGGCTTATGAACAAGGATTGACAAAATGATTATATTCCTTAACAAATCCTGTATATCAGCGTGAGGCAGACAAAAACACAAAGGTAAGTGCAGACCCAAGAGTGGTGGAACAACCTAACCCAAGACAAATAAACGTCTCAAGGTGTGAAGAGCATCTTCAGAGAAACATAAACCTCTGTAGGCCTTCCACTGCCAAGCACCAGCTCTTACTATTTGGGGGGGGGGGGGGGGGGGGGTTGGTAGCCGTGGCCTAAAGGTCTAAGAGATGGACCTAGGCCCCTAAGGTACAGCAACCGACAATAACCTCGGCTGAAGTGCGCTCGATCAATCACTCGACCGCCGCCCGGGTGCCGCAGCTGGCGTGTGCCCACTGCTCCGGGTACATATGAGTTGGCTCCGGGTGGGTTAAGGTGCAGAGAGTTGCTGAAATAACTTCAAGTTTTAGTGCAGCAGCTCCCTAGTGGACAATCCGTGACTTTACAAAACGCAGGCAACAGCACGCCCCCTAGAGCACACATGGGAAAGTGTTTATAAGAATCCCACAGCTGAAAAAGGCTGACTAAATGCGTTGATTTGACACGCGTGGAAGATTGCTTTATGACATCATAAAGCACACGCAAAACTAAAGTACCAGAAAAGAAAATAAAACCAAACAAGTGAAGCTTCTCTTTAGACTGTAAATAAGAGCTAACCACTCTGAACATGCTTTCTCCCTCCTAACCTGCGTAAACGCAGGAGGAACGTTCATCAATGACAAGGAGCGTATGATTATAAATCATTACTCGTTGCCCGATTCGCGCTAAGGAGAAAACATCTCAGCTCATCATCGTGGTTAGGGAGACGTAACACTTTCGAATCACATTTCTCAGTTAGAAACTATAGAAATGATCCCTGAAAGTATAGTCTTAACTTCCAAGCCACACTGTCACAGTCCTTTAATCGTCTCACCACGTTTCACCATAGCGCTAAGACGCTCTTGTCAATCTGCAACCACGTGAAAATTTTACAGCTTGCTCAGTGCGCTCAATCGTTATGCTCACTGAAAGATATAATCCAAATTGTACATGTAACATGTCGACATTCACTATCAGTAGTGACATTTAAGAATGGTTGATTAAAGACTGAAACAAGTTGAATGTTTAAACTTCATTTTCATCTAATACTCCACCTGGAGTCTGTGAGGTGTACACGGTAGCATTAAATACGAGATATGAAAGACAGAGACGTTTCTAACCAAAAAAGCTATTTTTTTTAGCATGACAGGCTTATGAACAAGGATTGACAAAATGATTATATTCCTTAACAAATCCTGTATATCAGCGTGAGGCAGACAAAAACACAAAGGTAAGTGCAGACCCAAGAGTGGTGGAACAACCTAACCCAAGACAAATAAACGTCTCAAGGTGTGAAGAGCATCTTCAGAGAAACAGAAACCTCTGTAGGCCTTCCACTGCCAAGCACCAGCTCTTACTATTTGGGGGGGGGGGGGAGGGGTTGGTAGCCGTGGCCTAAAGGTCTAAGAGATGGACCTAGGCCCCTAAGGTACAGCAACCGACAATAACCTCGGCTGAAGTGCGCTCGATCAATCACTCGACCGCCGCCCGGGTGCCGCAGCTGGCGTGTGCCCACTGCTCCGGGTACATATGAGTTGGCTCCGGGTGGGTTAAGGTGCAGAGAGTTGCTGAAATAACTTCAAGTTTTAGTGCAGCAGCTCCCTAGTGGACAATCCGTGACTTTACAAAACGCAGGCAACAGCACGCCCCCTAGAGCACACATGGGAAAGTGTTTATAAGAATCCCACAGCTGAAAAAGGCTGACTAAATGCGTTGATTTGACACGCGTGGAAGATTGCTTTATGACATCATAAAGCACACGCAAAACTAAAGTACCAGAAAAGAAAAAAAAACCAAACAAGTGAAGCTTCTCTTTAGACTGTAAATAAGAGCTAACCACTCTGAACATGCTTTCTCCCTCCTAACCTGCGTAAACGCAGGAGGAACGTTCATCAATGACAAGGAGCGTATGATTATAAATCATTACTCGTTGCCCGATTCGCGCTAAGGAGAAAACATCTCAGCTCATCATCGTGGTTAGGGAGACGTAACACTTTCGAATCACATTTCTCAGTTAGAAACTATAGAAATGATCCCTGAAAGTATAGTCTTAACTTCCAAGCCACACTGTCACAGTCCTTTAATCGTCTCACCACGTTTCACCATAGCGCTAAGACGCTCTTGTCAATCTGCAACCACGTGAAAATTTTACAGCTTGCTCAGTGCGCTCAATCGTTATGCTCACTGAAAGATATAATCCAAATTGTACATGTAACATGTCGACATTCACTATCAGTAGTGACATTTAAGAATGGTTGATTAAAGACTGAAACAAGTTGAATGTTTAAACTTCATTTTCATCTAATACTCCACCTGGAGTCTGTGAGGTGTACACGGTAGCATTAAATACGAGATATGAAAGACAGAGACGTTTCTAACCAAAAAAGCTATTTTTTTTAGCATGACAGGCTTATGAACAAGGATTGACAAAATGATTATATTCCTTAACAAATCCTGTATATCAGCGTGAGGCAGACAAAAACACAAAGGTAAGTGCAGACCCAAGAGTGGTGGAACAACCTAACCCAAGACAAATAAACGTCTCAAGGTGTGAAGAGCATCTTCAGAGAAACATAAACCTCTGTAGGCCTTCCACTGCCAAGCACCAGCTCTTACTATTTGGGGGGGGGGAGGGGTTGGTAGCCGTGGCCTAAAGGTCTAAGAGATGGACCTAGGCCCCTAAGGTACAGCAACCGACAATAACCTCGGCTGAAGTGCGCTCGATCAATCACTCGACCGCCGCCCGGGTGCCGCAGCTGGCGTGTGCCCACTGCTCCGGGTACATATGAGTTGGCTCCGGGTGGGTTAAGGTGCAGAGAGTTGCTGAAATAACTTCAAGTTTTAGTGCAGCAGCTCCCTAGTGGACAATCCGTGACTTTACAAAACGCAGGCAACAGCACGCCCCCTAGAGCACACATGGGAAAGTGTTTATAAGAATCCCACAGCTGAAAAAGGCTGACTAAATGCGTTGATTTGACACGCGTGGAGGATTGCTTTATGACATCATAAAGCACACGCAAAACTAAAGTACCAGAAAAGAAAAAAAAACCAAACAAGTGAAGCTTCTCTTTAGACTGTAAATAAGAGCTAACCACTCTGAACATGCTTTCTCCCTCCTAACCTGCGTAAACGCAGGAGGAACGTTCATCAATGACAAGAAGCGTATGATTATAAATCATTACTCGTTGCCCGATTCGCGCTAAGGAGAAAACATCTCAGCTCATCATCGTGGTTAGGGAGACGTAACACTTTCGAATCACATTTCTCAGTTAGAAACTATAGAAATGATCCCTGAAAGTATAGTCTTAACTTCCAAGCCACACTGTCACAGTCCTTTAATCGTCTCACCACGTTTCACCATAGCGCTAAGACGCTCTTGTCAATCTGCAACCACGTGAAAATTTTACAGCTTGCTCAGTGCGCTCAATCGTTATGCTCACTGAAAGATATAATCCAAATTGTACATGTAACATGTCGACATTCACTATCAGTAGTGACATTTAAGAATGGTTGATTAAAGACTGAAACAAGTTGAATGTTTAAACTTCATTTTCATCTAATACTCCACCTGGAGTCTGTGAGGTGTACACGGTAGCATTAAATACGAGATATGAAAGACAGAGACGTTTCTAACCAAAAAAGCTATTTTTTTTAGCATGACAGGCTTATGAACAAGGATTGACAAAATGATTATATTCCTTAACAAATCCTGTATATCAGCGTGAGGCAGACAAAAACACAAAGGTAAGTGCAGACCCAAGAGTGGTGGAACAACCTAACCCAAGACAAATAAACGTCTCAAGGTGTGAAGAGCATCTTCAGAGAAACAGAAACCTCTGTAGGCCTTCCACTGCCAAGCACCTGCTCTCACTATTTGGGGGGGGGTTGGTAGCCGTGGCCTAAAGGTCTAAGAGATGGACCTAGGCCCCTAAGGTACAGCAACCGACAATAACCTCGGCTGAAGTGCGCTCGATCAATCACTCGACCGCCGCCCGGGTGCCGCAGCTGGCGTGTGCCCACTGCTCCGGGTACATATGAGTTGGCTCCGGGTGGGTTAAGGTGCAGAGAGTTGCTGAAATAACTTCAAGTTTTAGTGCAGCAGCTCCCTAGTGGACAATCCGTGACTTTACAAAACGCAGGCAACAGCACGCCCCCTAGAGCACACATGGGAAAGTGTTTATAAGAATCCCACAGCTGAAAAAGGCTGACTAAATGCGTTGATTTGACACGCGTGGAAGATTGCTTTATGACATCATAAAGCACACGCAAAACTAAAGTACCAGAAAAGAAAATAAAACCAAACAAGTGAAGCTTCTCTTTAGACTGTAAATAAGAGCTAACCACTCTGAACATGCTTTCTCCCTCCTAACCTGCGTAAACGCAGGAGGAACGTTCATCAATGACAAGGAGCGTATGATTATAAATCATTACTCGTTGCCCGATTCGCGCTAAGGAGAAAACATCTCAGCTCATCATCGTGGTTAGGGAGACGTAACACTTTCGAATCACATTTCTCAGTTAGAAACTATAGAAATGATCCCTGAAAGTATAGTCTTAACTTCCAAGCCACACTGTCACAGTCCTTTAATCGTCTCACCACGTTTCACCATAGCGCTAAGACGCTCTTGTCAATCTGCAACCACGTGAAAATTTTACAGCTTGCTCAGTGCGCTCAATCGTTATGCTCACTGAAAGATATAATCCAAATTGTACATGTAACATGTCGACATTCACTATCAGTAGTGACATTTAAGAATGGTTGATTAAAGACTGAAACAAGTTGAATGTTTAAACTTCATTTTCATCTAATACTCCACCTGGAGTCTGTGAGGTGTACACGGTAGCATTAAATACGAGATATGAAAGACAGAGACGTTTCTAACCAAAAAAGCTATTTTTTTTAGCATGACAGGCTTATGAACAAGGATTGACAAAATGATTATATTCCTTAACAAATCCTGTATATCAGCGTGAGGCAGACAAAAACACAAAGGTAAGTGCAGACCCAAGAGTGGTGGAACAACCTAACCCAAGACAAATAAACGTCTCAAGGTGTGAAGAGCATCTTCAGAGAAACATAAACCTCTGTAGGCCTTCCACTGCCAAGCACCAGCTCTTACTATTTGGGGGGGGGGGGGGGAGGGGTTGGTAGCCGTGGCCTAAAGGTCTAAGAGATGGACCTAGGCCCCTAAGGTACAGCAACCGACAATAACCTCGGCTGAAGTGCGCTCGATCAATCACTCGACCGCCGCCCGGGTGCCGCAGCTGGCGTGTGCCCACTGCTCCGGGTACATATGAGTTGGCTCCGGGTGGGTTAAGGTGCAGAGAGTTGCTGAAATAACTTCAAGTTTTAGTGCAGCAGCTCCCTAGTGGACAATCCGTGACTTTACAAAACGCAGGCAACAGCACGCCCCCTAGAGCACACATGGGAAAGTGTTTATAAGAATCCCACAGCTGAAAAACGCTGACTAAATGCGTTGATTTGACACGCGTGGAGGATTGCTTTATGACATCATAAAGCACACGCAAAACTAAAGTACAAGAAAAGAAAAAAAAACCAAACAAGTGAAGCTTCTCTTTAGACTGTAAATAAGAGCTAACCACTCTGAACATGCTTTCTCCCTCCTAACCTGCGTAAACGCAGGAGGAACGTTCATCAATGACAAAGAGCGTATGATTACAAATCATTACTCGTTGCCCGATTCGCGCTAAGGAGAAAACATCTCAGCTCATCATCGTGGTTAGGGAGACGTAACACTTTCGAATCACATTTCTCAGTTAGAAACTATAGAAATGATCCCTGAAAGTATAGTCTTAACTTCCAAGCCATACTGTCACAGTCCTTTAATCGTCTCACCACGTTTCACCATAGCGCTAAGACGCTCTTGTCAATCTGCAATCACGTGAAAATTTTACAGCTTGCTCAGTGCGCTCAATCGTTATGCTCACTGAAAGATATAATCCAAATTGTACATGTAACATGTCGACATTCACTATCAGTAGTGACATTTAAGAATGGTTGATTAAAGACTGAAACAAGTTGAATGTTTAAACTTCATTTTCATCTAATACTCCACCTGGAGTCTGTGAGGTGTACACGGTAGCATTAAATACGAGATATGAAAGACAGAGACGTTTCTAACCAAAAAAGCTATTTTTTTTAGCATGACAGGCTTATGAACAAGGATTGACAAAATGATTATATTCCTTAACAAATCCTGTATATCAGCGTGAGGCAGACAAAAACACAAAGGTAAGTGCAGACCCAAGAGTGGTGGAACAACCTAACCCAAGACAAATAAACGTCTCAAGGTGTGAAGAGCATCTTCAGAGAAACAGAAACCTCTGTAGGCCTTCCACTGCCAAGCACCTGCTCTCACTATTTGGGGGGGGGTTGGTAGCCGTGGCCTAAAGGTCTAAGAGATGGACCTAGGCCCCTAAGGTACAGCAACCGACAATAACCTCGGCTGAAGTGCGCTCGATCAATCACTCGACCACCGCCCGGGTGCCGCAGCTGGCGTGTGCCCACTGCTCCGGGTACATATGAGTTGGCTCCGGGTGGGTTAAGGTGCAGAGAGTTGCTGAAATAACTTCAAGTTTTAGTGCAGCAGCTCCCTAGTGGACAATCCATGACTTTACAAAACGCAGGCAACAGCACGCCCCCTAGAGCACACATGGGAAAGTGTTTATAAGAATCCCACAGCTAAAAAAGGCTGACTAAATGCGTTGATTTGACACGCGTGGAAGATTGCTTTATGACATCATAAAGCACACGCAAAACTAAAGTACCAGAAAAGAAAAAAAAACCAAACAAGTGAAGCTTCTCTTTAGACTGTAAATAAGAGCTAACCACTCTGAACATGCTTTCTCCCTCCTAACCTGCGTAAACGCAGGAGGAACGTTCATCAATGACAAGGAGCGTATGATTATAAATCATTACTCGTTGCCCGATTCGCGCTAAGGAGAAAACATCTCAGCTCATCATCGTGGTTAGGGAGACGTAACACTTTCGAATCACATTTCTCAGTTAGAAACTATAGAAATGATCCCTGAAAGTATAGTCTTAACTTCCAAGCCACACTGTCACAGTCCTTTAATCGTCTCACCACGTTTCACCATAGCGCTAAGACGCTCTTGTCAATCTGCAACCACGTGAAAATTTTACAGCTTGCTCAGTGCGCTCAATCGTTATGCTCACTGAAAGATATAATCCAAATTGTACATGTAACATGTCGACATTCACTATCAGTAGTGACATTTAAGAATGGTTGATTAAAGACTGAAACAAGTTGAATGTTTAAACTTCATTTTCATCTAATACTCCACCTGGAGTCTGTGAGGTGTACACGGTAGCATTAAATACGAGATATGAAAGACAGAGACGTTTCTAACCAAAAAAGCTATTTTTTTTAGCATGACAGGCTTATGAACAAGGATTGACAAAATGATTATATTCCTTAACAAATCCTGTATATCAGCGTGAGGCAGACAAAAACACAAAGGTAAGTGCAGACCCAAGAGTGGTGGAACAACCTTACCCAAGACAAATAAACGTCTCAAGGTGTGAAGAGCATCTTCAGAGAAACATAAACCTCTGTAGGCCTTCCACTGCCAAGCACCTGCTCTTACTATTTGGGGGGGGGGGGGGGGGTGGTGGTAGCCGTGGCCTAAAGGTCTAAGAGATGGACCTAGGCCCCTAAGGTACAGCAACCGACAATAACCTCGGCTGAAGTGCGCTCGATCAATCACTCGACCGCCGCCCGGGTGCCGCAGCTGGCGTGTGCCCACTGCTCCGGGTACATATGAGTTGGCTCCGGGTGGGTTAAGGTGCAGAGAGTTGCTGAAATAACTTCAAGTTTTAGTGCAGCAGCTCCCTAGTGGACAATCCGTGACTTTACAAAACGCAGGCAACAGCACGCCCCCTAGAGCACACATGGGAAAGTGTTTATAAGAATCCCACAGCTGAAAAGGCTGACTAAATGCGTTGATTTGACACGCGTGGAAGATTGCTTTATGACATCATAAAGCACACGCAAAACTAAAGTACCAGAAAAGAAAAAAAAACCAAACAAGTGAAGCTTCTCTTTAGACTGTAAATAAGAGCTAACCACTCTGAACATGCTTTCTCCCTCCTAACCTGCGTAAACGCAGGAGGAACGTTCATCAATGACAAGGAGCGTATGATTATAAATCATTACTCGTTGCCCGATTCGCGCTAAGGAGAAAACATCTCAGCTCATCATCGTGGTTAGGGAGACGTAACACTTTCGAATCACATTTCTCAGTTAGAAACTATAGAAATGATCCCTGAAAGTATAGTCTTAACTTCCAAGCCACACTGTCACAGTCCTTTAATCGTCTCACCACGTTTCACCATAGCGCTAAGACGCTCTTGTCAATCTGCAACCACGTGAAAATTTTACAGCTTGCTCAGTGCGCTCAATCGTTATGCTCACTGAAAGATATAATCCAAATTGTACATGTAACATGTCGACATTCACTATCAGTAGTGACATTTAAGAATGGTTGATTAAAGACTGAAACAAGTTGAATGTTTAAACTTCATTTTCATCTAATACTCCACCTGGAGTCTGTGAGGTGTACACGGTAGCATTAAATACGAGATATGAAAGACAGAGACGTTTCTAACCAAAAAAGCTATTTTTTTTAGCATGACAGGCTTATGAACAAGGATTGACAAAATGATTATATTCCTTAACAAATCCTGTATATCAGCGTGAGGCAGACAAAAACACAAAGGTAAGTGCAGACCCAAGAGTGGTGGAACAACCTAACCCAAGACAAATAAACGTCTCAAGGTGTGAAGAGCATCTTCAGAGAAACAGAAACCTCTGTAGGCCTTCCACTGCCAAGCACCTGCTCTCACTATTTGGGGGGGGGTTGGTAGCCGTGGCCTAAAGGTCTAAGAGATGGACCTAGGCCCCTAAGGTACAGCAACCGACAATAACCTCGGCTGAAGTGCGCTCGATCAATCACTCGACCGCCGCCCGGGTGCCGCAGCTGGCGTGTGCCCACTGCTCCGGGTACATATGAGTTGGCTCCGGGTGGGTTAAGGTGCAGAGAGTTGCTGAAATAACTTCAAGTTTTAGTGCAGCAGCTCCCTAGTGGACAATCCGTGACTTTACAAAACGCAGGCAACAGCACGCCCCCTAGAGCACACATGGGAAAGTGTTTATAAGAATCCCACAGCTGAAAAAGGCTGACTAAATGCGTTGATTTGACACGCGTGGAAGATTGCTTTATGACATCATAAAGCACACGCAAAACTAAAGTACCAGAAAAGAAAAAAAAACCAAACAAGTGAAGCTTCTCTTTAGACTGTAAATAAGAGCTAACCACTCTGAACATGCTTTCTCCCTCCTAACCTGCGTAAACGCAGGAGGAACGTTCATCAATGACAAGGAGCGTATGATTATAAATCATTACTCGTTGCCCGATTCGCGCTAAGGAGAAAACATCTCAGCTCATCATCGTGGTTAGGGAGACGTAACACTTTCGAATCACATTTCTCAGTTAGAAACTATAGAAATGATCCCTGAAAGTATAGTCTTAACTTCCAAGCCACACTGTCACAGTCCTTTAATCGTCTCACCACGTTTCACCATAGCGCTAAGACGCTCTTGTCAATCTGCAACCACGTGAAAATTTTACAGCTTGCTCAGTGCGCTCAATCGTTATGCTCACTGAAAGATATAATCCAAATTGTACATGTAACATGTCGACATTCACTATCAGTAGTGACATTTAAGAATGGTTGATTAAAGACTGAAACAAGTTGAATGTTTAAACTTCATTTTCATCTAATACTCCACCTGGAGTCTGTGAGGTGTACACGGTAGCATTAAATACGAGATATGAAAGACAGAGACGTTTCTAACCAAAAAAGCTATTTTTTTTAGCATGACAGGCTTATGAACAAGGATTGACAAAATGATTATATTCCTTAACAAATCCTGTATATCAGCGTGAGGCAGACAAAAACACAAAGGTAAGTGCAGACCCAAGAGTGGTGGAACAACCTTACCCAAGACAAATAAACGTCTCAAGGTGTGAAGAGCATCTTCAGAGAAACATAAACCTCTGTAGGCCTTCCACTGCCAAGCACCTGCTCTTACTATTTGGGGGGGGGGGGGGGTGGTGGTAGCCGTGGCCTAAAGGTCTAAGAGATGGACCTAGGCCCCTAAGGTACAGCAACCGACAATAACCTCGGCTGAAGTGCGCTCGATCAATCACTCGACCGCCGCCCGGGTGCCGCAGCTGGCGTGTGCCCACTGCTCCGGGTACATATGAGTTGGCTCCGGGTGGGTTAAGGTGCAGAGAGTTGCTGAAATAACTTCAAGTTTTAGTGCAGCAGCTCCCTAGTGGACAATCCGTGACTTTACAAAACGCAGGCAACAGCACGCCCCCTAGAGCACACATGGGAAAGTGTTTATAAGAATCCCACAGCTGAAAAGGCTGACTAAATGCGTTGATTTGACACGCGTGGAAGATTGCTTTATGACATCATAAAGCACACGCAAAACTAAAGTACCAGAAAAGAAAAAAAAACCAAACAAGTGAAGCTTCTCTTTAGACTGTAAATAAGAGCTAACCACTCTGAACATGCTTTCTCCCTCCTAACCTGCGTAAACGCAGGAGGAACGTTCATCAATGACAAGGAGCGTATGATTATAAATCATTACTCGTTGCCCGATTCGCGCTAAGGAGAAAACATCTCAGCTCATCATCGTGGTTAGGGAGACGTAACACTTTCGAATCACATTTCTCAGTTAGAAACTATAGAAATGATCCCTGAAAGTATAGTCTTAACTTCCAAGCCACACTGTCACAGTCCTTTAATCGTCTCACCACGTTTCACCATAGCGCTAAGACGCTCTTGTCAATCTGCAACCACGTGAAAATTTTACAGCTTGCTCAGTGCGCTCAATCGTTATGCTCACTGAAAGATATAATCCAAATTGTACATGTAACATGTCGACATTCACTATCAGTAGTGACATTTAAGAATGGTTGATTAAAGACTGAAACAAGTTGAATGTTTAAACTTCATTTTCATCTAATACTCCACCTGGAGTCTGTGAGGTGTACACGGTAGCATTAAATACGAGATATGAAAGACAGAGACGTTTCTAACCAAAAAAGCTATTTTTTTTAGCATGACAGGCTTATGAACAAGG
Source organism: Brachyhypopomus gauderio (assembly GCF_052324685.1). Taxonomy (NCBI): domain Eukaryota; kingdom Metazoa; phylum Chordata; class Actinopteri; order Gymnotiformes; family Hypopomidae; genus Brachyhypopomus; species Brachyhypopomus gauderio. The sequence goes on along the minus strand of NC_135211.1, from coordinate 41,437,251 downwards.
ATTGACAAAATGATTATATTCCTTAACAAATCCTGTATATCAGCGTGAGGCAGACAAAAACACAAAGGTAAGTGCAGACCCAAGAGTGGTGGAACAACCTAACCCAAGACAAATAAACGTCTCAAGGTGTGAAGAGCATCTTCAGAGAAACAGAAACCTCTGTAGGCCTTCCACTGCCAAGCACCTGCTCTCACTATTTGGGGGGGGGTTGGTAGCCGTGGCCTAAAGGTCTAAGAGATGGACCTAGGCCCCTAAGGTACAGCAACCGACAATAACCTCGGCTGAAGTGCGCTCGATCAATCACTCGACCGCCGCCCGGGTGCCGCAGCTGGCGTGTGCCCACTGCTCCGGGTACATATGAGTTGGCTCCGGGTGGGTTAAGGTGCAGAGAGTTGCTGAAATAACTTCAAGTTTTAGTGCAGCAGCTCCCTAGTGGACAATCCGTGACTTTACAAAACGCAGGCAACAGCACGCCCCCTAGAGCACACATGGGAAAGTGTTTATAAGAATCCCACAGCTGAAAAAGGCTGACTAAATGCGTTGATTTGACACGCGTGGAAGATTGCTTTATGACATCATAAAGCACACGCAAAACTAAAGTACCAGAAAAGAAAAAAAAACCAAACAAGTGAAGCTTCTCTTTAGACTGTAAATAAGAGCTAACCACTCTGAACATGCTTTCTCCCTCCTAACCTGCGTAAACGCAGGAGGAACGTTCATCAATGACAAGGAGCGTATGATTATAAATCATTACTCGTTGCCCGATTCGCGCTAAGGAGAAAACATCTCAGCTCATCATCGTGGTTAGGGAGACGTAACACTTTCGAATCACATTTCTCAGTTAGAAACTATAGAAATGATCCCTGAAAGTATAGTCTTAACTTCCAAGCCACACTGTCACAGTCCTTTAATCGTCTCACCACGTTTCACCATAGCGCTAAGACGCTCTTGTCAATCTGCAACCACGTGAAAATTTTACAGCTTGCTCAGTGCGCTCAATCGTTATGCTCACTGAAAGATATAATCCAAATTGTACATGTAACATGTCGACATTCACTATCAGTAGTGACATTTAAGAATGGTTGATTAAAGACTGAAACAAGTTGAATGTTTAAACTTCATTTTCATCTAATACTCCACCTGGAGTCTGTGAGGTGTACACGGTAGCATTAAATACGAGATATGAAAGACAGAGACGTTTCTAACCAAAAAAGCTATTTTTTTTAGCATGACAGGCTTATGAACAAGGATTGACAAAATGATTATATTCCTTAACAAATCCTGTATATCAGCGTGAGGCAGACAAAAACACAAAGGTAAGTGCAGACCCAAGAGTGGTGGAACAACCTTACCCAAGACAAATAAACGTCTCAAGGTGTGAAGAGCATCTTCAGAGAAACATAAACCTCTGTAGGCCTTCCACTGCCAAGCACCTGCTCTTACTATTTGGGGGGGGGGGGGGGGTGGTGGTAGCCGTGGCCTAAAGGTCTAAGAGATGGACCTAGGCCCCTAAGGTACAGCAACCGACAATAACCTCGGCTGAAGTGCGCTCGATCAATCACTCGACCGCCGCCCGGGTGCCGCAGCTGGCGTGTGCCCACTGCTCCGGGTACATATGAGTTGGCTCCGGGTGGGTTAAGGTGCAGAGAGTTGCTGAAATAACTTCAAGTTTTAGTGCAGCAGCTCCCTAGTGGACAATCCGTGACTTTACAAAACGCAGGCAACAGCACGCCCCCTAGAGCACACATGGGAAAGTGTTTATAAGAATCCCACAGCTGAAAAGGCTGACTAAATGCGTTGATTTGACACGCGTGGAAGATTGCTTTATGACATCATAAAGCACACGCAAAACTAAAGTACCAGAAAAGAAAAAAAAACCAAACAAGTGAAGCTTCTCTTTAGACTGTAAATAAGAGCTAACCACTCTGAACATGCTTTCTCCCTCCTAACCTGCGTAAACGCAGGAGGAACGTTCATCAATGACAAGGAGCGTATGATTATAAATCATTACTCGTTGCCCGATTCGCGCTAAGGAGAAAACATCTCAGCTCATCATCGTGGTTAGGGAGACGTAACACTTTCGAATCACATTTCTCAGTTAGAAACTATAGAAATGATCCCTGAAAGTATAGTCTTAACTTCCAAGCCACACTGTCACAGTCCTTTAATCGTCTCACCACGTTTCACCATAGCGCTAAGACGCTCTTGTCAATCTGCAACCACGTGAAAATTTTACAGCTTGCTCAGTGCGCTCAATCGTTATGCTCACTGAAAGATATAATCCAAATTGTACATGTAACATGTCGACATTCACTATCAGTAGTGACATTTAAGAATGGTTGATTAAAGACTGAAACAAGTTGAATGTTTAAACTTCATTTTCATCTAATACTCCACCTGGAGTCTGTGAGGTGTACACGGTAGCATTAAATACGAGATATGAAAGACAGAGACGTTTCTAACCAAAAAAGCTATTTTTTTTAGCATGACAGGCTTATGAACAAGGATTGACAAAATGATTATATTCCTTAACAAATCCTGTATATCAGCGTGAGGCAGACAAAAACACAAAGGTAAGTGCAGACCCAAGAGTGGTGGAACAACCTAACCCAAGACAAATAAACGTCTCAAGGTGTGAAGAGCATCTTCAGAGAAACAGAAACCTCTGTAGGCCTTCCACTGCCAAGCACCTGCTCTCACTATTTGGGGGGGGGTTGGTAGCCGTGGCCTAAAGGTCTAAGAGATGGACCTAGGCCCCTAAGGTACAGCAACCGACAATAACCTCGGCTGAAGTGCGCTCGATCAATCACTCGACCGCCGCCCGGGTGCCGCAGCTGGCGTGTGCCCACTGCTCCGGGTACATATGAGTTGGCTCCGGGTGGGTTAAGGTGCAGAGAGTTGCTGAAATAACTTCAAGTTTTAGTGCAGCAGCTCCCTAGTGGACAATCCGTGACTTTACAAAACGCAGGCAACAGCACGCCCCCTAGAGCACACATGGGAAAGTGTTTATAAGAATCCCACAGCTGAAAAAGGCTGACTAAATGCGTTGATTTGACACGCGTGGAAGATTGCTTTATGACATCATAAAGCACACGCAAAACTAAAGTACCAGAAAAGAAAAAAAAACCAAACAAGTGAAGCTTCTCTTTAGACTGTAAATAAGAGCTAACCACTCTGAACATGCTTTCTCCCTCCTAACCTGCGTAAACGCAGGAGGAACGTTCATCAATGACAAGGAGCGTATGATTATAAATCATTACTCGTTGCCCGATTCGCGCTAAGGAGAAAACATCTCAGCTCATCATCGTGGTTAGGGAGACGTAACACTTTCGAATCACATTTCTCAGTTAGAAACTATAGAAATGATCCCTGAAAGTATAGTCTTAACTTCCAAGCCACACTGTCACAGTCCTTTAATCGTCTCACCACGTTTCACCATAGCGCTAAGACGCTCTTGTCAATCTGCAACCACGTGAAAATTTTACAGCTTGCTCAGTGCGCTCAATCGTTATGCTCACTGAAAGATATAATCCAAATTGTACATGTAACATGTCGACATTCACTATCAGTAGTGACATTTAAGAATGGTTGATTAAAGACTGAAACAAGTTGAATGTTTAAACTTCATTTTCATCTAATACTCCACCTGGAGTCTGTGAGGTGTACACGGTAGCATTAAATACGAGATATGAAAGACAGAGACGTTTCTAACCAAAAAAGCTATTTTTTTTAGCATGACAGGCTTATGAACAAGGATTGACAAAATGATTATATTCCTTAACAAATCCTGTATATCAGCGTGAGGCAGACAAAAACACAAAGGTAAGTGCAGACCCAAGAGTGGTGGAACAACCTTACCCAAGACAAATAAACGTCTCAAGGTGTGAAGAGCATCTTCAGAGAAACATAAACCTCTGTAGGCCTTCCACTGCCAAGCACCTGCTCTTACTATTTGGGGGGGGGGGGGGGGTGGTGGTAGCCGTGGCCTAAAGGTCTAAGAGATGGACCTAGGCCCCTAAGGTACAGCAACCGACAATAACCTCGGCTGAAGTGCGCTCGATCAATCACTCGACCGCCGCCCGGGTGCCGCAGCTGGCGTGTGCCCACTGCTCCGGGTACATATGAGTTGGCTCCGGGTGGGTTAAGGTGCAGAGAGTTGCTGAAATAACTTCAAGTTTTAGTGCAGCAGCTCCCTAGTGGACAATCCGTGACTTTACAAAACGCAGGCAACAGCACGCCCCCTAGAGCACACATGGGAAAGTGTTTATAAGAATCCCACAGCTGAAAAGGCTGACTAAATGCGTTGATTTGACACGCGTGGAAGATTGCTTTATGACATCATAAAGCACACGCAAAACTAAAGTACCAGAAAAGAAAAAAAAACCAAACAAGTGAAGCTTCTCTTTAGACTGTAAATAAGAGCTAACCACTCTGAACATGCTTTCTCCCTCCTAACCTGCGTAAACGCAGGAGGAACGTTCATCAATGACAAGGAGCGTATGATTATAAATCATTACTCGTTGCCCGATTCGCGCTAAGGAGAAAACATCTCAGCTCATCATCGTGGTTAGGGAGACGTAACACTTTCGAATCACATTTCTCAGTTAGAAACTATAGAAATGATCCCTGAAAGTATAGTCTTAACTTCCAAGCCACACTGTCACAGTCCTTTAATCGTCTCACCACGTTTCACCATAGCGCTAAGACGCTCTTGTCAATCTGCAACCACGTGAAAATTTTACAGCTTGCTCAGTGCGCTCAATCGTTATGCTCACTGAAAGATATAATCCAAATTGTACATGTAACATGTCGACATTCACTATCAGTAGTGACATTTAAGAATGGTTGATTAAAGACTGAAACAAGTTGAATGTTTAAACTTCATTTTCATCTAATACTCCACCTGGAGTCTGTGAGGTGTACACGGTAGCATTAAATACGAGATATGAAAGACAGAGACGTTTCTAACCAAAAAAGCTATTTTTTTTAGCATGACAGGCTTATGAACAAGGATTGACAAAATGATTATATTCCTTAACAAATCCTGTATATCAGCGTGAGGCAGACAAAAACACAAAGGTAAGTGCAGACCCAAGAGTGGTGGAACAACCTAACCCAAGACAAATAAACGTCTCAAGGTGTGAAGAGCATCTTCAGAGAAACAGAAACCTCTGTAGGCCTTCCACTGCCAAGCACCTGCTCTCACTATTTGGGGGGGGGTTGGTAGCCGTGGCCTAAAGGTCTAAGAGATGGACCTAGGCCCCTAAGGTACAGCAACCGACAATAACCTCGGCTGAAGTGCGCTCGATCAATCACTCGACCGCCGCCCGGGTGCCGCAGCTGGCGTGTGCCCACTGCTCCGGGTACATATGAGTTGGCTCCGGGTGGGTTAAGGTGCAGAGAGTTGCTGAAATAACTTCAAGTTTTAGTGCAGCAGCTCCCTAGTGGACAATCCGTGACTTTACAAAACGCAGGCAACAGCACGCCCCCTAGAGCACACATGGGAAAGTGTTTATAAGAATCCCACAGCTGAAAAAGGCTGACTAAATGCGTTGATTTGACACGCGTGGAAGATTGCTTTATGACATCATAAAGCACACGCAAAACTAAAGTACCAGAAAAGAAAAAAAAACCAAACAAGTGAAGCTTCTCTTTAGACTGTAAATAAGAGCTAACCACTCTGAACATGCTTTCTCCCTCCTAACCTGCGTAAACGCAGGAGGAACGTTCATCAATGACAAGGAGCGTATGATTATAAATCATTACTCGTTGCCCGATTCGCGCTAAGGAGAAAACATCTCAGCTCATCATCGTGGTTAGGGAGACGTAACACTTTCGAATCACATTTCTCAGTTAGAAACTATAGAAATGATCCCTGAAAGTATAGTCTTAACTTCCAAGCCACACTGTCACAGTCCTTTAATCGTCTCACCACGTTTCACCATAGCGCTAAGACGCTCTTGTCAATCTGCAACCACGTGAAAATTTTACAGCTTGCTCAGTGCGCTCAATCGTTATGCTCACTGAAAGATATAATCCAAATTGTACATGTAACATGTCGACATTCACTATCAGTAGTGACATTTAAGAATGGTTGATTAAAGACTGAAACAAGTTGAATGTTTAAACTTCATTTTCATCTAATACTCCACCTGGAGTCTGTGAGGTGTACACGGTAGCATTAAATACGAGATATGAAAGACAGAGACGTTTCTAACCAAAAAAGCTATTTTTTTTAGCATGACAGGCTTATGAACAAGGATTGACAAAATGATTATATTCCTTAACAAATCCTGTATATCAGCGTGAGGCAGACAAAAACACAAAGGTAAGTGCAGACCCAAGAGTGGTGGAACAACCTAACCCAAGACAAATAAACGTCTCAAGGTGTGAAGAGCATCTTCAGAGAAACATAAACCTCTGTAGGCCTTCCACTGCCAAGCACCAGCTCTTACTATTTGGGGGGGGGGGGGGGGTGGTGGTAGCCGTGGCCTAAAGGTCTAAGAGATGGACCTAGGCCCCTAAGGTACAGCAACCGACAATAACCTCGGCTGAAGTGCGCTCGATCAATCACTCGACCGCCGCCCGGGTGCCGCAGCTGGCGTGTGCCCACTGCTCCGGGTACATATGAGTTGGCTCCGGGTGGGTTAAGGTGCAGAGAGTTGCTGAAATAACTTCAAGTTTTAGTGCAGCAGCTCCCTAGTGGACAATCCGTGACTTTACAAAACGCAGGCAACAGCACGCCCCCTAGAGCACACATGGGAAAGTGTTTATAAGAATCCCACAGCTGAAAAAGGCTGACTAAATGCGTTGATTTGACACGCGTGGAAGATTGCTTTATGACATCATAAAGCACACGCAAAACTAAAGTACCAGAAAAGAAAAAAAAACCAAACAAGTGAAGCTTCTCTTTAGACTGTAAATAAGAGCTAACCACTCTGAACATGCTTTCTCCCTCCTAACCTGCGTAAACGCAGGAGGAACGTTCATCAATGACAAGGAGCGTATGATTATAAATCATTACTCGTTGCCCGATTCGCGCTAAGGAGAAAACATCTCAGCTCATCATCGTGGTTAGGGAGACGTAACACTTTCGAATCACATTTCTCAGTTAGAAACTATAGAAATGATCCCTGAAAGTATAGTCTTAACTTCCAAGCCACACTGTCACAGTCCTTTAATCGTCTCACCACGTTTCACCATAGCGCTAAGACGCTCTTGTCAATCTGCAATCACGTAAAAATTTTACAGCTTGCTCAGTGCGCTCAATCGTTATGCTCACTGAAAGATATAATCCAAATTGTACATGTAACATGTCGACATTCACTATCAGTAGTGACATTTAAGAATGGTTGATTAAAGACTGAAACAAGTTGAATGTTTAAACTTCATTTTCATCTAATACTCCACCTGGAGTCTGTGAGGTGTACACGGTAGCATTAAATACGAGATATGAAAGACAGAGACGTTTCTAACCAAAAAAGCTATTTTTTTTAGCATGACAGGCTTATGAACAAGGATTGACAAAATTATTATATTCCTTAACAAATCCTGTATATCAGCGTGAGGCAGACAAAAACACAAAGGTAAGTGCAGACCCAAGAGTGGTGGAACAACCTAACCCAAGACAAATAAACGTCTCAAGGTGTGAAGAGCATCTTCAGAGAAACAGAAACCTCTGTAGGCCTTCCACTGCCAAGCACCTGCTCTCACTATTTGGGGGGGGGGGGTTGGTAGCCGTGGCCTAAAGGTCTAAGAGATGGACCTAGGCCCCTAAGGTACAGCAACCGACAATAACCTCGGCTGAAGTGCGCTCGATCAATCACTCGACCGCCGCCCGGGTGCCGCAGCTGGCGTGTGCCCACTGCTCCGGGTACATATGAGTTGGCTCCGGGTGGGTTAAGGTGCAGAGAGTTGCTGAAATAACTTCAAGTTTTAGTGCAGCAGCTCCCTAGTGGACAATCCGTGACTTTACAAAACGCAGGCAACAGCACGCCCCCTAGAGCACACATGGGAAAGTGTTTATAAGAATCCCACAGCTGAAAAAGGCTGACTAAATGCGTTGATTTGACACGCGTGGAAGATTGCTTTATGACATCATAAAGCACACGCAAAACTAAAGTACAAGAAAAGAAAAAAAAAACCAAACAAGTGAAGCTTCTCTTTAGACTGTAAATAAGAGCTAACCACTCTGAACATGCTTTCTCCCTCCTAACCTGCGTAAACGGAGGAGGAACGTTCATCAATGACAAGGAGCGTATGATTATAAATCATTACTCGTTGCCCGATTCGCGCTAAGGAGAAAACATCTCAGCTCATCATCGTGGTTAGGGAGACGTAACACTTTCGAATCACATTTCTCAGTTAGAAACTATAGAAATGATCCCTGAAAGTATAGTCTTAACTTCCAAGCCATACTGTCACAGTCCTTTAATCGTCTCACCACGTTTCACCATAGCGCTAAGACGCTCTTGTCAATCTGCAATCACGTGAAAATTTTACAGCTTGCTCAGTGCGCTCAATCGTTATGCTCACTGAAAGATATAATCCAAATTGTACATGTAACATGTCGACATTCACTATCAGTAGTGACATTTAAGAATGGTTGATTAAAGACTGAAACAAGTTGAATGTTTAAACTTCATTTTCATCTAATACTCCACCTGGAGTCTGTGAGGTGTACACGGTAGCATTAAATACGAGATATGAAAGACAGAGACGTTTCTAACCAAAAAAGCTATTTTTTTTAGCATGACAGGCTTATGAACAAGGATTGACAAAATGATTATATTCCTTAACAAATCCTGTATATCAGCGTGAGGCAGACAAAAACACAAAGGTAAGTGCAGACCCAAGAGTGGTGGAACAACCTAACCCAAGACAAATAAACGTCTCAAGGTGTGAAGAGCATCTTCAGAGAAACATAAACCTCTGTAGGCCTTCCACTGCCAAGCACCAGCTCTTACTATTTGGGGGGGGGGGGGGGGTGGGGGTTGGTAGCCGTGGCCTAAAGGTCTAAGAGATGGACCTAGGCCCCTAAGGTACAGCAACCGACAATAACCTCGGCTGAAGTGCGCTCGATCAATCACTCGACCGCCGCCCGGGTGCCGCAGCTGGCGTGTGCCCACTGCTCCGGGTACATATGAGTTGGCTCCGGGTGGGTTAAGGTGCAGAGAGTTGCTCATCATCGTGGTTAGGGAGACGTAACACTTTCGAATCACATTTCTCAGTTAGAAACTATAGAAATGATCCCTGAAAGTATAGTCTTAACTTCCAAGCCATACTGTCACAGTCCTTTAATCGTCTCACCACGTTTCACCATAGCGCTAAGACGCTCTTGTCAATCTGCAATCACGTGAAAATTTTACAGCTTGCTCAGTGCGCTCAATCGTTATGCTCACTGAAAGATATAATCCAAATTGTACATGTAACATGTCGACATTCACTATCAGTAGTGACATTTAAGAATGGTTGATTAAAGACTGAAACAAGTTGAATGTTTAAACTTCATTTTCATCTAATACTCCACCTGGAGTCTGTGAGGTGTACACGGTAGCATTAAATACGAGATATGAAAGACAGAGACGTTTCTAACCAAAAAAGCTATTTTTTTTAGCATGACAGGCTTATGAACAAGGATTGACAAAATGATTATATTCCTTAACAAATCCTGTATATCAGCGTGAGGCAGACAAAAACACAAAGGTAAGTGCAGACCCAAGAGTGGTGGAACAACCTAACCCAAGACAAATAAACGTCTCAAGGTGTGAAGAGCATCTTCAGAGAAACAGAAACCTCTGTAGGCCTTCCACTGCCAAGCACCTGCTCTCACTATTTGGGGGGGGATTGGTAGCCGTGGCCTAAAGGTCTAAGAGATGGACCTAGGCCCCTAAGGTACAGCAACCGACAATAACCTCGGCTGAAGTGCGCTCGATCAATCACTCGACCGCCGCCCGGGTGCCGCAGCTGGCGTGTGCCCACTGCTCCGGGTACATATGAGTTGGCTCCGGGTGGGTTAAGGTGCAGAGAGTTGCTGAAATAACTTCAAGTTTTAGTGCAGCAGCTCCCTAGTGGACAATCCGTGACTTTACAAAACGCAGGCAACAGCACGCCCCCTAGAGCACACATGGGAAAGTGTTTATAAGAATCCCACAGCTGAAAAACGCTGACTAAATGCGTTGATTTGACACGCGTGGAGGATTGCTTTATGACATCATAAAGCACACGCAAAACTAAAGTACAAGAAAAGAAAAAAAAACCAAACAAGTGAAGCTTCTCTTTAGACTGTAAATAAGAGCTAACCACTCTGAACATGCTTTCTCCCTCCTAACCTGCGTAAACGCAGGAGGAACGTTCATCAATGACAAAGAGCGTATGATTACAAATCATTACTCGTTGCCCGATTCGCGCTAAGGAGAAAACATCTCAGCTCATCATCGTGGTTAGGGAGACGTAACACTTTCGAATCACATTTCTCAGTTAGAAACTATAGAAATGATCCCTGAAAGTATAGTCTTAACTTCCAAGCCATACTGTCACAGTCCTTTAATCGTCTCACCACGTTTCACCATAGCGCTAAGACGCTCTTGTCAATCTGCAATCACGTGAAAATTTTACAGCTTGCTCAGTGCGCTCAATCGTTATGCTCACTGAAAGATATAATCCAAATTGTACATGTAACATGTCGACATTCACTATCAGTAGTGACATTTAAGAATGGTTGATTAAAGACTGAAACAAGTTGAATGTTTAAACTTCATTTTCATCTAATACTCCACCTGGAGTCTGTGAGGTGTACACGGTAGCATTAAATACGAGATATGAAAGACAGAGACGTTTCTAACCAAAAAAGCTATTTTTTTTAGCATGACAGGCTTATGAACAAGGATTGACAAAATGATTATATTCCTTAACAAATCCTGTATATCAGCGTGAGGCAGACAAAAACACAAAGGTAAGTGCAGACCCAAGAGTGGTGGAACAACCTAACCCAAGACAAATAAACGTCTCAAGGTGTGAAGAGCATCTTCAGAGAAACAGAAACCTCTGTAGGCCTTCCACTGCCAAGCACCTGCTCTCACTATTTGGGGGGGGGTTGGTAGCCGTGGCCTAAAGGTCTAAGAGATGGACCTAGGCCCCTAAGGTACAGCAACCGACAATAACCTCGGCTGAAGTGCGCTCGATCAATCACTCGACCACCGCCCGGGTGCCGCAGCTGGCGTGTGCCCACTGCTCCGGGTACATATGAGTTGGCTCCGGGTGGGTTAAGGTGCAGAGAGTTGCTGAAATAACTTCAAGTTTTAGTGCAGCAGCTCCCTAGTGGACAATCCATGACTTTACAAAACGCAGGCAACAGCACGCCCCCTAGAGCACACATGGGAAAGTGTTTATAAGAATCCCACAGCTGAAAAAGGCTGACTAAATGCGTTGATTTGACACGCGTGGAAGATTGCTTTATGACATTATAAAGCACACGCAAAACTAAAGTACCAGAAAAGAAAAAAAAACCAAACAAGTGAAGCTTCTCTTTAGACTGTAAATAAGAGCTAACCACTCTGAACATGCTTTCTCCCTCCTAACCTGCGTAAACGCAGGAGGAACGTTCATCAATGACAAGGAGCGTATGATTATAAATCATTACTCGTTGCCCGATTCGCGCTAAGGAGAAAACATCTCAGCTCATCATCGTGGTTAGGGAGACGTAACACTTTCGAATCACATTTCTCAGTTAGAAACTATAGAAATGATCCCTGAAAGTATAGTCTTAACTTCCAAGCCATACTGTCACAGTCCTTTAATCGTCTCACCACGTTTCACCATAGCGCTAAGACGCTCTTGTCAATCTGCAATCACGTGAAAATTTTACAGCTTGCTCAGTGCGCTCAATCGTTATGCTCACTGAAAGATATAATCCAAATTGTACATGTAACATGTCGACATTCACTATCAGTAGTGACATTTAAGAATGGTTGATTAAAGACTGAAACAAGTTGAATGTTTAAACTTCATTTTCATCTAATACTCCACCTGGAGTCTGTGAGGTGTACACGGTAGCATTAAATACGAGATATGAAAGACAGAGACGTTTCTAACCAAAAAAGCTATTTTTTTTAGCATGACAGGCTTATGAACAAGGATTGACAAAATGATTATATTCCTTAACAAATCCTGTATATCAGCGTGAGGCAGACAAAAACACAAAGGTAAGTGCAGACCCAAGAGTGGTGGAACAACCTAACCCAAGACAAATAAACGTCTCAAGGTGTGAAGAGCATCTTCAGAGAAACATAAACCTCTGTAGGCCTTCCACTGCCAAGCACCAGCTCTTACTATTTGGGGGGGGGGGGTGGTGGTAGCCGTGGCCTAAAGGTCTAAGAGATGGACCTAGGCCCCTAAGGTACAGCAACCGACAATAACCTCGGATGAAGTGCGCTCGATCAATCACTCGACCGCCGCCCGGGTGCCGCAGCTGGCGTGTGCCCACTGCTCCGGGTACATATGAGTTGGCTCCGGGTGGGTTAAGGTGCAGAGAGTTGCTGAAATAACTTCAAGTTTTAGTGCAGCAGCTCCCTAGTGGACAATCCGTGACTTTACAAAACGCAGGCAACAGCACGCCCCCTAGAGCACACATGGGAAAGTGTTTATAAGAATCCCACAGCTGAAAAAGGCTGACTAAATGCGTTGATTTGACACGCGTGGAAGATTGCTTTATGACATTATAAAGCACACGCAAAACTAAAGTACCAGAAAAGAAAATAAAAAACCAAACAAGTGAAGCTTCTCTTTAGACTGTAAATAAGAGCTAACCACTCTGAACATGCTTTCTCCCTCCTAACCTGCGTAAACGCAGGAGGAACGTTCATCAATGACAAGGAGCGTATGATTATAAATCATTACTCGTTGCCCGATTCGCGCTAAGGAGAAAACATCTCAGCTCATCATCGTGGTTAGGGAGACGTAACACTTTCGAATCACATTTCTCAGTTAGAAACTATAGAAATGATCCCTGAAAGTATAGTCTTAACTTCCAAGCCACACTGTCACAGTCCTTTAATCGTCTCACCACGTTTCACCATAGCGCTAAGACGCTCTTGTCAATCTGCAATCACGTGAAAATTTTACAGCTTGCTCAGTGCGCTCAATCGTTATGCTCACTGAAAGATATAATCCAAATTGTACATGTAACATGTCGACATTCACTATCAGTAGTGACATTTAAGAATGGTTGATTAAAGACTGAAACAAGTTGAATGTTTAAACTTCATTTTCATCTAATACTCCACCTGGAGTCTGTGAGGTGTACACGGTAGCATTAAATACGAGATATGAAAGACAGAGACGTTTCTAACCAAAAAAGCTATTTTTTTTAGCATGACAGGCTTATGAACAAGGATTGACAAAATGATTATATTCCTTAACAAATCCTGTATATCAGCGTGAGGCAGACAAAAACACAAAGGTAAGTGCAGACCCAAGAGTGGTGGAACAACCTTACCCAAGACAAATAAACGTCTCAAGGTGTGAAGAGCATCTTCAGAGAAACATAAACCTCTGTAGGCCTTCCACTGCCAAGCACCTGCTCTCACTATTTGGGGGGGGGGGGGGGGGGTTGGTAGCCGTGGCCTAAAGGTCTAAGAGATGGACCTAGGCCCCTAAGGTACAGCAACCGACAATAACCTCGGCTGAAGTGCGCTCGATCAATCACTCGACCGCCGCCCGGGTGCCGCAGCTGGCGTGTGCCCACTGCTCCGGGTACATATGAGTTGGCTCCGGGTGGGTTAAGGTGCAGAGAGTTGCTGAAATAACTTCAAGTTTTAGTGCAGCAGCTCCCTAGTGGACAATCCGTGACTTTACAAAACGCAGGCAACAGCACGCCCCCTAGAGCACACATGGGAAAGTGTTTATAAGAATCCCACAGCTGAAAAAGGCTGACTAAATGCGTTGATTTGACACGCGTGGAGGATTGCTTTATGACATCATAAAGCACACGCAAAACTAAAATACAAGAAAAGAAAAAAAAACCAAACAAGTGAAGCTTCTCTTTAGACTGTAAATAAGAGCTAACCACTCTGAACATGCTTTCTCCCTCCTAACCTGCGTAAACGCAGGAGGAACGTTCATCAATGACAAAGAGCGTATGATTACAAATCATTACTCGTTGCCCGATTCGCGCTAAGGAGAAAACATCTCAGCTCATCATCGTGGTTAGGGAGACGTAACACTTTCGAATCACATTTCTCAGTTAGAAACTATAGAAATGATCCCTGAAAGTATAGTCTTAACTTCCAAGCCATACTGTCACAGTCCTTTAATCGTCTCACCACGTTTCACCATAGCGCTAAGACGCTCTTGTCAATCTGCAATCACGTGAAAATTTTACAGCTTGCTCAGTGCGCTCAATCGTTATGCTCACTGAAAGATATAATCCAAATTGTACATGTAACATGTCGACATTCACTATCAGTAGTGACATTTAAGAATGGTTGATTAAAGACTGAAACAAGTTGAATGTTTAAACTTCATTTTCATCTAATACTCCACCTGGAGTCTGTGAGGTGTACACGGTAGCATTAAATACGAGATATGAAAGACAGAGACGTTTCTAACCAAAAAAGCTATTTTTTTTAGCATGACAGGCTTATGAACAAGGATTGACAAAATGATTATATTCCTTAACAAATCCTGTATATCAGCGTGAGGCAGACAAAAACACAAAGGTAAGTGCAGACCCAAGAGTGGTGGAACAACCTAACCCAAGACAAATAAACGTCTCAAGGTGTGAAGAGCATCTTCAGAGAAACATAAACCTCTGTAGGCCTTCCACTGCCAAGCACCAGCTCTTACTATTTGGGGGGGGGGGGGGGGGGGTGGTGGTAGCCGTGGCCTAAAGGTCTAAGAGATGGACCTAGGCCCCTAAGGTACAGCAACCGACAATAACCTCGGCTGAAGTGCGCTCGATCAATCACTCGACCGCCGCCCGGGTGCCGCAGCTGGCGTGTGCCCACTGCTCCGGGTACATATGAGTTGGCTCCGGGTGGGTTAAGGTGCAGAGAGTTGCTGAAATAACTTCAAGTTTTAGTGCAGCAGCTCCCTAGTGGACAATCCGTGACTTTACAAAACGCAGGCAACAGCACGCCCCCTAGAGCACACATGGGAAAGTGTTTATAAGAATCCCACAGCTGAAAAAGGCTGACTAAATGCGTTGATTTGACACGCGTGGAAGATTGCTTTATGACATCATAAAGCACACGCAAAACTAAAGTACCAGAAAAGAAAAAAAAACCAAACAAGTGAAGCTTCTCTTTAGACTGTAAATAAGAGCTAACCACTCTGAACATGCTTTCTCCCTCCTAACCTGCGTAAACGCAGGAGGAACGTTCATCAATGACAAGGAGCGTATGATTATAAATCATTACTCGTTGCCCGATTCGCGCTAAGGAGAAAACATCTCAGCTCATCATCGTGGTTAGGGAGACGTAACACTTTCGAATCACATTTCTCAGTTAGAAACTATAGAAATGATCCCTGAAAGTATAGTCTTAACTTCCAAGCCACACTGTCACAGTCCTTTAATCGTCTCACCACGTTTCACCATAGCGCTAAGACGCTCTTGTCAATCTGCAATCACGTAAAAATTTTACAGCTTGCTCAGTGCGCTCAATCGTTATGCTCACTGAAAGATATAATCCAAATTGTACATGTAACATGTCGACATTCACTATCAGTAGTGACATTTAAGAATGGTTGATTAAAGACTGAAACAAGTTGAATGTTTAAACTTCATTTTCATCTAATACTCCACCTGGAGTCTGTGAGGTGTACACGGTAGCATTAAATACGAGATATGAAAGACAGAGACGTTTCTAACCAAAAAAGCTATTTTTTTTAGCATGACAGGCTTATGAACAAGGATTGACAAAATTATTATATTCCTTAACAAATCCTGTATATCAGCGTGAGGCAGACAAAAACACAAAGGTAAGTGCAGACCCAAGAGTGGTGGAACAACCTAACCCAAGACAAATAAACGTCTCAAGGTGTGAAGAGCATCTTCAGAGAAACAGAAACCTCTGTAGGCCTTCCACTGCCAAGCACCTGCTCTCACTATTTGGGGGGGGGGGGTTGGTAGCCGTGGCCTAAAGGTCTAAGAGATGGACCTAGGCCCCTAAGGTACAGCAACCGACAATAACCTCGGCTGAAGTGCGCTCGATCAATCACTCGACCGCCGCCCGGGTGCCGCAGCTGGCGTGTGCCCACTGCTCCGGGTACATATGAGTTGGCTCCGGGTGGGTTAAGGTGCAGAGAGTTGCTGAAATAACTTCAAGTTTTAGTGCAGCAGCTCCCTAGTGGACAATCCGTGACTTTACAAAACGCAGGCAACAGCACGCCCCCTAGAGCACACATGGGAAAGTGTTTATAAGAATCCCACAGCTGAAAAAGGCTGACTAAATGCGTTGATTTGACACGCGTGGAAGATTGCTTTATGACATCATAAAGCACACGCAAAACTAAAGTACAAGAAAAGAAAAAAAAAACCAAACAAGTGAAGCTTCTCTTTAGACTGTAAATAAGAGCTAACCACTCTGAACATGCTTTCTCCCTCCTAACCTGCGTAAACGGAGGAGGAACGTTCATCAATGACAAGGAGCGTATGATTATAAATCATTACTCGTTGCCCGATTCGCGCTAAGGAGAAAACATCTCAGCTCATCATCGTGGTTAGGGAGACGTAACACTTTCGAATCACATTTCTCAGTTAGAAACTATAGAAATGATCCCTGAAAGTATAGTCTTAACTTCCAAGCCATACTGTCACAGTCCTTTAATCGTCTCACCACGTTTCACCATAGCGCTAAGACGCTCTTGTCAATCTGCAATCACGTGAAAATTTTACAGCTTGCTCAGTGCGCTCAATCGTTATGCTCACTGAAAGATATAATCCAAATTGTACATGTAACATGTCGACATTCACTATCAGTAGTGACATTTAAGAATGGTTGATTAAAGACTGAAACAAGTTGAATGTTTAAACTTCATTTTCATCTAATACTCCACCTGGAGTCTGTGAGGTGTACACGGTAGCATTAAATACGAGATATGAAAGACAGAGACGTTTCTAACCAAAAAAGCTATTTTTTTTAGCATGACAGGCTTATGAACAAGGATTGACAAAATGATTATATTCCTTAACAAATCCTGTATATCAGCGTGAGGCAGACAAAAACACAAAGGTAAGTGCAGACCCAAGAGTGGTGGAACAACCTAACCCAAGACAAATAAACGTCTCAAGGTGTGAAGAGCATCTTCAGAGAAACATAAACCTCTGTAGGCCTTCCACTGCCAAGCACCAGCTCTTACTATTTGGGGGGGGGGGGGGGGTGGGGGTTGGTAGCCGTGGCCTAAAGGTCTAAGAGATGGACCTAGGCCCCTAAGGTACAGCAACCGACAATAACCTCGGCTGAAGTGCGCTCGATCAATCACTCGACCGCCGCCCGGGTGCCGCAGCTGGCGTGTGCCCACTGCTCCGGGTACATATGAGTTGGCTCCGGGTGGGTTAAGGTGCAGAGAGTTGCTCATCATCGTGGTTAGGGAGACGTAACACTTTCGAATCACATTTCTCAGTTAGAAACTATAGAAATGATCCCTGAAAGTATAGTCTTAACTTCCAAGCCATACTGTCACAGTCCTTTAATCGTCTCACCACGTTTCACCATAGCGCTAAGACGCTCTTGTCAATCTGCAATCACGTGAAAATTTTACAGCTTGCTCAGTGCGCTCAATCGTTATGCTCACTGAAAGATATAATCCAAATTGTACATGTAACATGTCGACATTCACTATCAGTAGTGACATTTAAGAATGGTTGATTAAAGACTGAAACAAGTTGAATGTTTAAACTTCATTTTCATCTAATACTCCACCTGGAGTCTGTGAGGTGTACACGGTAGCATTAAATACGAGATATGAAAGACAGAGACGTTTCTAACCAAAAAAGCTATTTTTTTTAGCATGACAGGCTTATGAACAAGGATTGACAAAATGATTATATTCCTTAACAAATCCTGTATATCAGCGTGAGGCAGACAAAAACACAAAGGTAAGTGCAGACCCAAGAGTGGTGGAACAACCTAACCCAAGACAAATAAACGTCTCAAGGTGTGAAGAGCATCTTCAGAGAAACAGAAACCTCTGTAGGCCTTCCACTGCCAAGCACCTGCTCTCACTATTTGGGGGGGGATTGGTAGCCGTGGCCTAAAGGTCTAAGAGATGGACCTAGGCCCCTAAGGTACAGCAACCGACAATAACCTCGGCTGAAGTGCGCTCGATCAATCACTCGACCGCCGCCCGGGTGCCGCAGCTGGCGTGTGCCCACTGCTCCGGGTACATATGAGTTGGCTCC
Organism: Brachyhypopomus gauderio; assembly: GCF_052324685.1. Classification (NCBI taxonomy): domain Eukaryota; kingdom Metazoa; phylum Chordata; class Actinopteri; order Gymnotiformes; family Hypopomidae; genus Brachyhypopomus; species Brachyhypopomus gauderio. Next base: position 41,418,851 of record NC_135211.1, on the reverse strand, counting down.
GGGTGGGTTAAGGTGCAGAGAGTTGCTGAAATAACTTCAAGTTTTAGTGCAGCAGCTCCCTAGTGGACAATCCGTGACTTTACAAAACGCAGGCAACAGCACGCCCCCTAGAGCACACATGGGAAAGTGTTTATAAGAATCCCACAGCTGAAAAACGCTGACTAAATGCGTTGATTTGACACGCGTGGAGGATTGCTTTATGACATCATAAAGCACACGCAAAACTAAAGTACAAGAAAAGAAAAAAAAACCAAACAAGTGAAGCTTCTCTTTAGACTGTAAATAAGAGCTAACCACTCTGAACATGCTTTCTCCCTCCTAACCTGCGTAAACGCAGGAGGAACGTTCATCAATGACAAAGAGCGTATGATTACAAATCATTACTCGTTGCCCGATTCGCGCTAAGGAGAAAACATCTCAGCTCATCATCGTGGTTAGGGAGACGTAACACTTTCGAATCACATTTCTCAGTTAGAAACTATAGAAATGATCCCTGAAAGTATAGTCTTAACTTCCAAGCCATACTGTCACAGTCCTTTAATCGTCTCACCACGTTTCACCATAGCGCTAAGACGCTCTTGTCAATCTGCAATCACGTGAAAATTTTACAGCTTGCTCAGTGCGCTCAATCGTTATGCTCACTGAAAGATATAATCCAAATTGTACATGTAACATGTCGACATTCACTATCAGTAGTGACATTTAAGAATGGTTGATTAAAGACTGAAACAAGTTGAATGTTTAAACTTCATTTTCATCTAATACTCCACCTGGAGTCTGTGAGGTGTACACGGTAGCATTAAATACGAGATATGAAAGACAGAGACGTTTCTAACCAAAAAAGCTATTTTTTTTAGCATGACAGGCTTATGAACAAGGATTGACAAAATGATTATATTCCTTAACAAATCCTGTATATCAGCGTGAGGCAGACAAAAACACAAAGGTAAGTGCAGACCCAAGAGTGGTGGAACAACCTAACCCAAGACAAATAAACGTCTCAAGGTGTGAAGAGCATCTTCAGAGAAACAGAAACCTCTGTAGGCCTTCCACTGCCAAGCACCTGCTCTCACTATTTGGGGGGGGGTTGGTAGCCGTGGCCTAAAGGTCTAAGAGATGGACCTAGGCCCCTAAGGTACAGCAACCGACAATAACCTCGGCTGAAGTGCGCTCGATCAATCACTCGACCACCGCCCGGGTGCCGCAGCTGGCGTGTGCCCACTGCTCCGGGTACATATGAGTTGGCTCCGGGTGGGTTAAGGTGCAGAGAGTTGCTGAAATAACTTCAAGTTTTAGTGCAGCAGCTCCCTAGTGGACAATCCATGACTTTACAAAACGCAGGCAACAGCACGCCCCCTAGAGCACACATGGGAAAGTGTTTATAAGAATCCCACAGCTGAAAAAGGCTGACTAAATGCGTTGATTTGACACGCGTGGAAGATTGCTTTATGACATTATAAAGCACACGCAAAACTAAAGTACCAGAAAAGAAAAAAAAACCAAACAAGTGAAGCTTCTCTTTAGACTGTAAATAAGAGCTAACCACTCTGAACATGCTTTCTCCCTCCTAACCTGCGTAAACGCAGGAGGAACGTTCATCAATGACAAGGAGCGTATGATTATAAATCATTACTCGTTGCCCGATTCGCGCTAAGGAGAAAACATCTCAGCTCATCATCGTGGTTAGGGAGACGTAACACTTTCGAATCACATTTCTCAGTTAGAAACTATAGAAATGATCCCTGAAAGTATAGTCTTAACTTCCAAGCCATACTGTCACAGTCCTTTAATCGTCTCACCACGTTTCACCATAGCGCTAAGACGCTCTTGTCAATCTGCAATCACGTGAAAATTTTACAGCTTGCTCAGTGCGCTCAATCGTTATGCTCACTGAAAGATATAATCCAAATTGTACATGTAACATGTCGACATTCACTATCAGTAGTGACATTTAAGAATGGTTGATTAAAGACTGAAACAAGTTGAATGTTTAAACTTCATTTTCATCTAATACTCCACCTGGAGTCTGTGAGGTGTACACGGTAGCATTAAATACGAGATATGAAAGACAGAGACGTTTCTAACCAAAAAAGCTATTTTTTTTAGCATGACAGGCTTATGAACAAGGATTGACAAAATGATTATATTCCTTAACAAATCCTGTATATCAGCGTGAGGCAGACAAAAACACAAAGGTAAGTGCAGACCCAAGAGTGGTGGAACAACCTAACCCAAGACAAATAAACGTCTCAAGGTGTGAAGAGCATCTTCAGAGAAACAGAAACCTCTGTAGGCCTTCCACTGCCAAGCACCTGCTCTCACTATTTGGGGGGGGATTGGTAGCCGTGGCCTAAAGGTCTAAGAGATGGACCTAGGCCCCTAAGGTACAGCAACCGACAATAACCTCGGCTGAAGTGCGCTCGATCAATCACTCGACCGCCGCCCGGGTGCCGCAGCTGGCGTGTGCCCACTGCTCCGGGTACATATGAGTTGGCTCCGGGTGGGTTAAGGTGCAGAGAGTTGCTGAAATAACTTCAAGTTTTAGTGCAGCAGCTCCCTAGTGGACAATCCGTGACTTTACAAAACGCAGGCAACAGCACGCCCCCTAGAGCACACATGGGAAAGTGTTTATAAGAATCCCACAGCTGAAAAACGCTGACTAAATGCGTTGATTTGACACGCGTGGAGGATTGCTTTATGACATCATAAAGCACACGCAAAACTAAAGTACAAGAAAAGAAAAAAAAACCAAACAAGTGAAGCTTCTCTTTAGACTGTAAATAAGAGCTAACCACTCTGAACATGCTTTCTCCCTCCTAACCTGCGTAAACGCAGGAGGAACGTTCATCAATGACAAAGAGCGTATGATTACAAATCATTACTCGTTGCCCGATTCGCGCTAAGGAGAAAACATCTCAGCTCATCATCGTGGTTAGGGAGACGTAACACTTTCGAATCACATTTCTCAGTTAGAAACTATAGAAATGATCCCTGAAAGTATAGTCTTAACTTCCAAGCCATACTGTCACAGTCCTTTAATCGTCTCACCACGTTTCACCATAGCGCTAAGACGCTCTTGTCAATCTGCAATCACGTGAAAATTTTACAGCTTGCTCAGTGCGCTCAATCGTTATGCTCACTGAAAGATATAATCCAAATTGTACATGTAACATGTCGACATTCACTATCAGTAGTGACATTTAAGAATGGTTGATTAAAGACTGAAACAAGTTGAATGTTTAAACTTCATTTTCATCTAATACTCCACCTGGAGTCTGTGAGGTGTACACGGTAGCATTAAATACGAGATATGAAAGACAGAGACGTTTCTAACCAAAAAAGCTATTTTTTTTAGCATGACAGGCTTATGAACAAGGATTGACAAAATGATTATATTCCTTAACAAATCCTGTATATCAGCGTGAGGCAGACAAAAACACAAAGGTAAGTGCAGACCCAAGAGTGGTGGAACAACCTAACCCAAGACAAATAAACGTCTCAAGGTGTGAAGAGCATCTTCAGAGAAACAGAAACCTCTGTAGGCCTTCCACTGCCAAGCACCTGCTCTCACTATTTGGGGGGGGGTTGGTAGCCGTGGCCTAAAGGTCTAAGAGATGGACCTAGGCCCCTAAGGTACAGCAACCGACAATAACCTCGGCTGAAGTGCGCTCGATCAATCACTCGACCACCGCCCGGGTGCCGCAGCTGGCGTGTGCCCACTGCTCCGGGTACATATGAGTTGGCTCCGGGTGGGTTAAGGTGCAGAGAGTTGCTGAAATAACTTCAAGTTTTAGTGCAGCAGCTCCCTAGTGGACAATCCATGACTTTACAAAACGCAGGCAACAGCACGCCCCCTAGAGCACACATGGGAAAGTGTTTATAAGAATCCCACAGCTGAAAAAGGCTGACTAAATGCGTTGATTTGACACGCGTGGAAGATTGCTTTATGACATTATAAAGCACACGCAAAACTAAAGTACCAGAAAAGAAAAAAAAACCAAACAAGTGAAGCTTCTCTTTAGACTGTAAATAAGAGCTAACCACTCTGAACATGCTTTCTCCCTCCTAACCTGCGTAAACGCAGGAGGAACGTTCATCAATGACAAGGAGCGTATGATTATAAATCATTACTCGTTGCCCGATTCGCGCTAAGGAGAAAACATCTCAGCTCATCATCGTGGTTAGGGAGACGTAACACTTTCGAATCACATTTCTCAGTTAGAAACTATAGAAATGATCCCTGAAAGTATAGTCTTAACTTCCAAGCCATACTGTCACAGTCCTTTAATCGTCTCACCACGTTTCACCATAGCGCTAAGACGCTCTTGTCAATCTGCAATCACGTGAAAATTTTACAGCTTGCTCAGTGCGCTCAATCGTTATGCTCACTGAAAGATATAATCCAAATTGTACATGTAACATGTCGACATTCACTATCAGTAGTGACATTTAAGAATGGTTGATTAAAGACTGAAACAAGTTGAATGTTTAAACTTCATTTTCATCTAATACTCCACCTGGAGTCTGTGAGGTGTACACGGTAGCATTAAATACGAGATATGAAAGACAGAGACGTTTCTAACCAAAAAAGCTATTTTTTTTAGCATGACAGGCTTATGAACAAGGATTGACAAAATGATTATATTCCTTAACAAATCCTGTATATCAGCGTGAGGCAGACAAAAACACAAAGGTAAGTGCAGACCCAAGAGTGGTGGAACAACCTAACCCAAGACAAATAAACGTCTCAAGGTGTGAAGAGCATCTTCAGAGAAACATAAACCTCTGTAGGCCTTCCACTGCCAAGCACCAGCTCTTACTATTTGGGGGGGGGGGGTGGTGGTAGCCGTGGCCTAAAGGTCTAAGAGATGGACCTAGGCCCCTAAGGTACAGCAACCGACAATAACCTCGGATGAAGTGCGCTCGATCAATCACTCGACCGCCGCCCGGGTGCCGCAGCTGGCGTGTGCCCACTGCTCCGGGTACATATGAGTTGGCTCCGGGTGGGTTAAGGTGCAGAGAGTTGCTGAAATAACTTCAAGTTTTAGTGCAGCAGCTCCCTAGTGGACAATCCGTGACTTTACAAAACGCAGGCAACAGCACGCCCCCTAGAGCACACATGGGAAAGTGTTTATAAGAATCCCACAGCTGAAAAAGGCTGACTAAATGCGTTGATTTGACACGCGTGGAAGATTGCTTTATGACATTATAAAGCACACGCAAAACTAAAGTACCAGAAAAGAAAATAAAAAACCAAACAAGTGAAGCTTCTCTTTAGACTGTAAATAAGAGCTAACCACTCTGAACATGCTTTCTCCCTCCTAACCTGCGTAAACGCAGGAGGAACGTTCATCAATGACAAGGAGCGTATGATTATAAATCATTACTCGTTGCCCGATTCGCGCTAAGGAGAAAACATCTCAGCTCATCATCGTGGTTAGGGAGACGTAACACTTTCGAATCACATTTCTCAGTTAGAAACTATAGAAATGATCCCTGAAAGTATAGTCTTAACTTCCAAGCCACACTGTCACAGTCCTTTAATCGTCTCACCACGTTTCACCATAGCGCTAAGACGCTCTTGTCAATCTGCAATCACGTGAAAATTTTACAGCTTGCTCAGTGCGCTCAATCGTTATGCTCACTGAAAGATATAATCCAAATTGTACATGTAACATGTCGACATTCACTATCAGTAGTGACATTTAAGAATGGTTGATTAAAGACTGAAACAAGTTGAATGTTTAAACTTCATTTTCATCTAATACTCCACCTGGAGTCTGTGAGGTGTACACGGTAGCATTAAATACGAGATATGAAAGACAGAGACGTTTCTAACCAAAAAAGCTATTTTTTTTAGCATGACAGGCTTATGAACAAGGATTGACAAAATGATTATATTCCTTAACAAATCCTGTATATCAGCGTGAGGCAGACAAAAACACAAAGGTAAGTGCAGACCCAAGAGTGGTGGAACAACCTTACCCAAGACAAATAAACGTCTCAAGGTGTGAAGAGCATCTTCAGAGAAACATAAACCTCTGTAGGCCTTCCACTGCCAAGCACCTGCTCTCACTATTTGGGGGGGGGGGGGGGGTTGGTAGCCGTGGCCTAAAGGTCTAAGAGATGGACCTAGGCCCCTAAGGTACAGCAACCGACAATAACCTCGGCTGAAGTGCGCTCGATCAATCACTCGACCGCCGCCCGGGTGCCGCAGCTGGCGTGTGCCCACTGCTCCGGGTACATATGAGTTGGCTCCGGGTGGGTTAAGGTGCAGAGAGTTGCTGAAATAACTTCAAGTTTTAGTGCAGCAGCTCCCTAGTGGACAATCCGTGACTTTACAAAACGCAGGCAACAGCACGCCCCCTAGAGCACACATGGGAAAGTGTTTATAAGAATCCCACAGCTGAAAAAGGCTGACTAAATGCGTTGATTTGACACGCGTGGAGGATTGCTTTATGACATCATAAAGCACACGCAAAACTAAAATACAAGAAAAGAAAAAAAAACCAAACAAGTGAAGCTTCTCTTTAGACTGTAAATAAGAGCTAACCACTCTGAACATGCTTTCTCCCTCCTAACCTGCGTAAACGCAGGAGGAACGTTCATCAATGACAAAGAGCGTATGATTACAAATCATTACTCGTTGCCCGATTCGCGCTAAGGAGAAAACATCTCAGCTCATCATCGTGGTTAGGGAGACGTAACACTTTCGAATCACATTTCTCAGTTAGAAACTATAGAAATGATCCCTGAAAGTATAGTCTTAACTTCCAAGCCATACTGTCACAGTCCTTTAATCGTCTCACCACGTTTCACCATAGCGCTAAGACGCTCTTGTCAATCTGCAATCACGTGAAAATTTTACAGCTTGCTCAGTGCGCTCAATCGTTATGCTCACTGAAAGATATAATCCAAATTGTACATGTAACATGTCGACATTCACTATCAGTAGTGACATTTAAGAATGGTTGATTAAAGACTGAAACAAGTTGAATGTTTAAACTTCATTTTCATCTAATACTCCACCTGGAGTCTGTGAGGTGTACACGGTAGCATTAAATACGAGATATGAAAGACAGAGACGTTTCTAACCAAAAAAGCTATTTTTTTTAGCATGACAGGCTTATGAACAAGGATTGACAAAATGATTATATTCCTTAACAAATCCTGTATATCAGCGTGAGGCAGACAAAAACACAAAGGTAAGTGCAGACCCAAGAGTGGTGGAACAACCTAACCCAAGACAAATAAACGTCTCAAGGTGTGAAGAGCATCTTCAGAGAAACATAAACCTCTGTAGGCCTTCCACTGCCAAGCACCAGCTCTTACTATTTGGGGGGGGGGGGGGGGGTGGTGGTAGCCGTGGCCTAAAGGTCTAAGAGATGGACCTAGGCCCCTAAGGTACAGCAACCGACAATAACCTCGGCTGAAGTGCGCTCGATCAATCACTCGACCGCCGCCCGGGTGCCGCAGCTGGCGTGTGCCCACTGCTCCGGGTACATATGAGTTGGCTCCGGGTGGGTTAAGGTGCAGAGAGTTGCTGAAATAACTTCAAGTTTTAGTGCAGCAGCTCCCTAGTGGACAATCCGTGACTTTACAAAACGCAGGCAACAGCACGCCCCCTAGAGCACACATGGGAAAGTGTTTATAAGAATCCCACAGCTGAAAAAGGCTGACTAAATGCGTTGATTTGACACGCGTGGAAGATTGCTTTATGACATCATAAAGCACACGCAAAACTAAAGTACCAGAAAAGAAAAAAAAACCAAACAAGTGAAGCTTCTCTTTAGACTGTAAATAAGAGCTAACCACTCTGAACATGCTTTCTCCCTCCTAACCTGCGTAAACGCAGGAGGAACGTTCATCAATGACAAGGAGCGTATGATTATAAATCATTACTCGTTGCCCGATTCGCGCTAAGGAGAAAACATCTCAGCTCATCATCGTGGTTAGGGAGACGTAACACTTTCGAATCACATTTCTCAGTTAGAAACTATAGAAATGATCCCTGAAAGTATAGTCTTAACTTCCAAGCCACACTGTCACAGTCCTTTAATCGTCTCACCACGTTTCACCATAGCGCTAAGACGCTCTTGTCAATCTGCAATCACGTAAAAATTTTACAGCTTGCTCAGTGCGCTCAATCGTTATGCTCACTGAAAGATATAATCCAAATTGTACATGTAACATGTCGACATTCACTATCAGTAGTGACATTTAAGAATGGTTGATTAAAGACTGAAACAAGTTGAATGTTTAAACTTCATTTTCATCTAATACTCCACCTGGAGTCTGTGAGGTGTACACGGTAGCATTAAATACGAGATATGAAAGACAGAGACGTTTCTAACCAAAAAAGCTATTTTTTTTAGCATGACAGGCTTATGAACAAGGATTGACAAAATTATTATATTCCTTAACAAATCCTGTATATCAGCGTGAGGCAGACAAAAACACAAAGGTAAGTGCAGACCCAAGAGTGGTGGAACAACCTAACCCAAGACAAATAAACGTCTCAAGGTGTGAAGAGCATCTTCAGAGAAACAGAAACCTCTGTAGGCCTTCCACTGCCAAGCACCTGCTCTCACTATTTGGGGGGGGGGGGGTTGGTAGCCGTGGCCTAAAGGTCTAAGAGATGGACCTAGGCCCCTAAGGTACAGCAACCGACAATAACCTCGGCTGAAGTGCGCTCGATCAATCACTCGACCGCCGCCCGGGTGCCGCAGCTGGCGTGTGCCCACTGCTCCGGGTACATATGAGTTGGCTCCGGGTGGGTTAAGGTGCAGAGAGTTGCTGAAATAACTTCAAGTTTTAGTGCAGCAGCTCCCTAGTGGACAATCCGTGACTTTACAAAACGCAGGCAACAGCACGCCCCCTAGAGCACACATGGGAAAGTGTTTATAAGAATCCCACAGCTGAAAAAGGCTGACTAAATGCGTTGATTTGACACGCGTGGAAGATTGCTTTATGACATCATAAAGCACACGCAAAACTAAAGTACAAGAAAAGAAAAAAAAAACCAAACAAGTGAAGCTTCTCTTTAGACTGTAAATAAGAGCTAACCACTCTGAACATGCTTTCTCCCTCCTAACCTGCGTAAACGGAGGAGGAACGTTCATCAATGACAAGGAGCGTATGATTATAAATCATTACTCGTTGCCCGATTCGCGCTAAGGAGAAAACATCTCAGCTCATCATCGTGGTTAGGGAGACGTAACACTTTCGAATCACATTTCTCAGTTAGAAACTATAGAAATGATCCCTGAAAGTATAGTCTTAACTTCCAAGCCATACTGTCACAGTCCTTTAATCGTCTCACCACGTTTCACCATAGCGCTAAGACGCTCTTGTCAATCTGCAATCACGTGAAAATTTTACAGCTTGCTCAGTGCGCTCAATCGTTATGCTCACTGAAAGATATAATCCAAATTGTACATGTAACATGTCGACATTCACTATCAGTAGTGACATTTAAGAATGGTTGATTAAAGACTGAAACAAGTTGAATGTTTAAACTTCATTTTCATCTAATACTCCACCTGGAGTCTGTGAGGTGTACACGGTAGCATTAAATACGAGATATGAAAGACAGAGACGTTTCTAACCAAAAAAGCTATTTTTTTTAGCATGACAGGCTTATGAACAAGGATTGACAAAATGATTATATTCCTTAACAAATCCTGTATATCAGCGTGAGGCAGACAAAAACACAAAGGTAAGTGCAGACCCAAGAGTGGTGGAACAACCTAACCCAAGACAAATAAACGTCTCAAGGTGTGAAGAGCATCTTCAGAGAAACATAAACCTCTGTAGGCCTTCCACTGCCAAGCACCAGCTCTTACTATTTGGGGGGGGGGGGGGGGGGGGGTGGGGGTTGGTAGCCGTGGCCTAAAGGTCTAAGAGATGGACCTAGGCCCCTAAGGTACAGCAACCGACAATAACCTCGGCTGAAGTGCGCTCGATCAATCACTCGACCGCCGCCCGGGTGCCGCAGCTGGCGTGTGCCCACTGCTCCGGGTACATATGAGTTGGCTCCGGGTGGGTTAAGGTGCAGAGAGTTGCTCATCATCGTGGTTAGGGAGACGTAACACTTTCGAATCACATTTCTCAGTTAGAAACTATAGAAATGATCCCTGAAAGTATAGTCTTAACTTCCAAGCCATACTGTCACAGTCCTTTAATCGTCTCACCACGTTTCACCATAGCGCTAAGACGCTCTTGTCAATCTGCAATCACGTGAAAATTTTACAGCTTGCTCAGTGCGCTCAATCGTTATGCTCACTGAAAGATATAATCCAAATTGTACATGTAACATGTCGACATTCACTATCAGTAGTGACATTTAAGAATGGTTGATTAAAGACTGAAACAAGTTGAATGTTTAAACTTCATTTTCATCTAATACTCCACCTGGAGTCTGTGAGGTGTACACGGTAGCATTAAATACGAGATATGAAAGACAGAGACGTTTCTAACCAAAAAAGCTATTTTTTTTAGCATGACAGGCTTATGAACAAGGATTGACAAAATGATTATATTCCTTAACAAATCCTGTATATCAGCGTGAGGCAGACAAAAACACAAAGGTAAGTGCAGACCCAAGAGTGGTGGAACAACCTAACCCAAGACAAATAAACGTCTCAAGGTGTGAAGAGCATCTTCAGAGAAACAGAAACCTCTGTAGGCCTTCCACTGCCAAGCACCTGCTCTCACTATTTGGGGGGGGATTGGTAGCCGTGGCCTAAAGGTCTAAGAGATGGACCTAGGCCCCTAAGGTACAGCAACCGACAATAACCTCGGCTGAAGTGCGCTCGATCAATCACTCGACCGCCGCCCGGGTGCCGCAGCTGGCGTGTGCCCACTGCTCCGGGTACATATGAGTTGGCTCCGGGTGGGTTAAGGTGCAGAGAGTTGCTGAAATAACTTCAAGTTTTAGTGCAGCAGCTCCCTAGTGGACAATCCGTGACTTTACAAAACGCAGGCAACAGCACGCCCCCTAGAGCACACATGGGAAAGTGTTTATAAGAATCCCACAGCTGAAAAACGCTGACTAAATGCGTTGATTTGACACGCGTGGAGGATTGCTTTATGACATCATAAAGCACACGCAAAACTAAAGTACAAGAAAAGAAAAAAAAACCAAACAAGTGAAGCTTCTCTTTAGACTGTAAATAAGAGCTAACCACTCTGAACATGCTTTCTCCCTCCTAACCTGCGTAAACGCAGGAGGAACGTTCATCAATGACAAAGAGCGTATGATTACAAATCATTACTCGTTGCCCGATTCGCGCTAAGGAGAAAACATCTCAGCTCATCATCGTGGTTAGGGAGACGTAACACTTTCGAATCACATTTCTCAGTTAGAAACTATAGAAATGATCCCTGAAAGTATAGTCTTAACTTCCAAGCCATACTGTCACAGTCCTTTAATCGTCTCACCACGTTTCACCATAGCGCTAAGACGCTCTTGTCAATCTGCAATCACGTGAAAATTTTACAGCTTGCTCAGTGCGCTCAATCGTTATGCTCACTGAAAGATATAATCCAAATTGTACATGTAACATGTCGACATTCACTATCAGTAGTGACATTTAAGAATGGTTGATTAAAGACTGAAACAAGTTGAATGTTTAAACTTCATTTTCATCTAATACTCCACCTGGAGTCTGTGAGGTGTACACGGTAGCATTAAATACGAGATATGAAAGACAGAGACGTTTCTAACCAAAAAAGCTATTTTTTTTAGCATGACAGGCTTATGAACAAGGATTGACAAAATGATTATATTCCTTAACAAATCCTGTATATCAGCGTGAGGCAGACAAAAACACAAAGGTAAGTGCAGACCCAAGAGTGGTGGAACAACCTAACCCAAGACAAATAAACGTCTCAAGGTGTGAAGAGCATCTTCAGAGAAACAGAAACCTCTGTAGGCCTTCCACTGCCAAGCACCTGCTCTCACTATTTGGGGGGGGGTTGGTAGCCGTGGCCTAAAGGTCTAAGAGATGGACCTAGGCCCCTAAGGTACAGCAACCGACAATAACCTCGGCTGAAGTGCGCTCGATCAATCACTCGACCACCGCCCGGGTGCCGCAGCTGGCGTGTGCCCACTGCTCCGGGTACATATGAGTTGGCTCCGGGTGGGTTAAGGTGCAGAGAGTTGCTGAAATAACTTCAAGTTTTAGTGCAGCAGCTCCCTAGTGGACAATCCATGACTTTACAAAACGCAGGCAACAGCACGCCCCCTAGAGCACACATGGGAAAGTGTTTATAAGAATCCCACAGCTGAAAAAGGCTGACTAAATGCGTTGATTTGACACGCGTGGAAGATTGCTTTATGACATTATAAAGCACACGCAAAACTAAAGTACCAGAAAAGAAAAAAAAACCAAACAAGTGAAGCTTCTCTTTAGACTGTAAATAAGAGCTAACCACTCTGAACATGCTTTCTCCCTCCTAACCTGCGTAAACGCAGGAGGAACGTTCATCAATGACAAGGAGCGTATGATTATAAATCATTACTCGTTGCCCGATTCGCGCTAAGGAGAAAACATCTCAGCTCATCATCGTGGTTAGGGAGACGTAACACTTTCGAATCACATTTCTCAGTTAGAAACTATAGAAATGATCCCTGAAAGTATAGTCTTAACTTCCAAGCCATACTGTCACAGTCCTTTAATCGTCTCACCACGTTTCACCATAGCGCTAAGACGCTCTTGTCAATCTGCAATCACGTGAAAATTTTACAGCTTGCTCAGTGCGCTCAATCGTTATGCTCACTGAAAGATATAATCCAAATTGTACATGTAACATGTCGACATTCACTATCAGTAGTGACATTTAAGAATGGTTGATTAAAGACTGAAACAAGTTGAATGTTTAAACTTCATTTTCATCTAATACTCCACCTGGAGTCTGTGAGGTGTACACGGTAGCATTAAATACGAGATATGAAAGACAGAGACGTTTCTAACCAAAAAAGCTATTTTTTTTAGCATGACAGGCTTATGAACAAGGATTGACAAAATGATTATATTCCTTAACAAATCCTGTATATCAGCGTGAGGCAGACAAAAACACAAAGGTAAGTGCAGACCCAAGAGTGGTGGAACAACCTAACCCAAGACAAATAAACGTCTCAAGGTGTGAAGAGCATCTTCAGAGAAACATAAACCTCTGTAGGCCTTCCACTGCCAAGCACCAGCTCTTACTATTTGGGGGGGGGGGGTGGTGGTAGCCGTGGCCTAAAGGTCTAAGAGATGGACCTAGGCCCCTAAGGTACAGCAACCGACAATAACCTCGGATGAAGTGCGCTCGATCAATCACTCGACCGCCGCCCGGGTGCCGCAGCTGGCGTGTGCCCACTGCTCCGGGTACATATGAGTTGGCTCCGGGTGGGTTAAGGTGCAGAGAGTTGCTGAAATAACTTCAAGTTTTAGTGCAGCAGCTCCCTAGTGGACAATCCGTGACTTTACAAAACGCAGGCAACAGCACGCCCCCTAGAGCACACATGGGAAAGTGTTTATAAGAATCCCACAGCTGAAAAAGGCTGACTAAATGCGTTGATTTGACACGCGTGGAAGATTGCTTTATGACATCATAAAGCACACGCAAAACTAAAGTACCAGAAAAGAAAAAAAAACCAAACAAGTGAAGCTTCTCTTTAGACTGTAAATAAGAGCTAACCACTCTGAACATGCTTTCTCCCTCCTAACCTGCGTAAACGCAGGAGGAACGTTCATCAATGACAAGGAGCGTATGATTATAAATCATTACTCGTTGCCCGATTCGCGCTAAGGAGAAAACATCTCAGCTCATCATCGTGGTTAGGGAGACGTAACACTTTCGAATCACATTTCTCAGTTAGAAACTATAGAAATGATCCCTGAAAGTATAGTCTTAACTTCCAAGCCACACTGTCACAGTCCTTTAATCGTCTCACCACGTTTCACCATAGCGCTAAGACGCTCTTGTCAATCTGCAATCACGTGAAAATTTTACAGCTTGCTCAGTGCGCTCAATCGTTATGCTCACTGAAAGATATAATCCAAATTGTACATGTAACATGTCGACATTCACTATCAGTAGTGACATTTAAGAATGGTTGATTAAAGACTGAAACAAGTTGAATGTTTAAACTTCATTTTCATCTAATACTCCACCTGGAGTCTGTGAGGTGTACACGGTAGCATTAAATACGAGATATGAAAGACAGAGACGTTTCTAACCAAAAAAGCTATTTTTTTTAGCATGACAGGCTTATGAACAAGGATTGACAAAATGATTATATTCCTTAACAAATCCTGTATATCAGCGTGAGGCAGACAAAAACACAAAGGTAAGTGCAGACCCAAGAGTGGTGGAACAACCTAACCCAAGACAAATAAACGTCTCAAGGTGTGAAGAGCATCTTCAGAGAAACATAAACCTCTGTAGGCCTTCCACTGCCAAGCACCTGCTCTCACTATTTGGGGGGGGGGGGGGGGGGGGGGGGGGGGTTGGTAGCCGTGGCCTAAAGGTCTAAGAGATGGACCTAGGCCCCTAAGGTACAGCAACCGACAATAACCTCGGCTGAAGTGCGCTCGATCAATCACTCGACCGCCGCCCGGGTGCCGCAGCTGGCGTGTGCCCACTGCTCCGGGTACATATGAGTTGGCTCCGGGTGGGTTAAGGTGCAGAGAGTTGCTGAAATAACTTCAAGTTTTAGTGCAGCAGCTCCCTAGTGGACAATCCGTGACTTTACAAAACGCAGGCAACAGCACGCCCCCTAGAGCACACATGGGAAAGTGTTTATAAGAATCCCACAGCTGAAAAAGGCTGACTAAATGCGTTGATTTGACACGCGTGGAGGATTGCTTTATGACATCATAAAGCACACGCAAAACTAAAATACAAGAAAAGAAAAAAAAACCAAACAAGTGAAGCTTCTCTTTAGACTGTAAATAAGAGCTAACCACTCTGAACATGCTTTCTCCCTCCTAACCTGCGTAAACGCAGGAGGAACGTTCATCAATGACAAAGAGCGTATGATTACAAATCATTACTCGTTGCCCGATTCGCGCTAAGGAGAAAACATCTCAGCTCATCATCGTGGTTAGGGAGACGTAACACTTTCGAATCACATTTCTCAGTTAGAAACTATAGAAATGATCCCTGAAAGTATAGTCTTAACTTCCAAGCCATACTGTCACAGTCCTTTAATCGTCTCACCACGTTTCACCATAGCGCTAAGACGCTCTTGTCAATCTGCAATCACGTGAAAATTTTACAGCTTGCTCAGTGCGCTCAATCGTTATGCTCACTGAAAGATATAATCCAAATTGTACATGTAACATGTCGACATTCACTATCAGTAGTGACATTTAAGAATGGTTGATTAAAGACTGAAACAAGTTGAATGTTTAAACTTCATTTTCATGTAATACTCCACCTGGAGTCTGTGAGGTGTACACGGTAGCATTAAATACGAGATATGAAAGACAGAGACGTTTCTAACCAAAAAAGCTATTTTTTTTAGCATGACAGGCTTATGAACAAGGATTGACAAAATGATTATATTCCTTAACAAATCCTGTATATCAGCGTGAGGCAGACAAAAACACAAAGGTAAGTGCAGACCCAAGAGTGGTGGAACAACCTAACCCAAGACAAATAAACGTCTCAAGGTGTGAAGAGCATCTTCAGAGAAACAGAAACCTCTGTAGGCCTTCCACTGCCAAGCACCAGCTCTCACTATTTGGGGGGGGGGGGGGGGGGGGGGTTGGTAGCCGTGGCCTAAAGGTCTAAGAGATGGACCTAGGCCCCTAAGGTACAGCAACCGACAATAACCTCGGCTGAAGTGCGCTCGATCAATCACTCGACCGCCGCCCGGGTGCCGCAGCTGGCGTGTGCCCACTGCTCCGGGTACATATGAGTTGGCTCCGGGTGGGTTAAGGTGCAGAGAGTTGCTGAAATAACTTCAAGTTTTAGTGCAGCAGCTCCCTAGTGGACAATCCGTGACTTTACAAAACGCAGGCAACAGCACGCCCCCTAGAGCACACATGGGAAAGTGTTTATAAGAATCCCACAGCTGAAAAAGGCTGACTAAATGCGTTGATTTGACACGCGTGGAGGATTGCTTTATGACATCATAAAGCACACGCAAAACTAAAGTACAAGAAAAGAAAAAAAAACCAAACAAGTGAAGCTTCTCTTTAGACTGTAAATAAGAGCTAACCACTCTGAACATGCTTTCTCCCTCCTAACCTGCGTAAACGCAGGAGGAACGTTCATCAATGACAAAGAGCGTATGATTACAAATCATTACTCGTTGCCCGATTCGCGCTAAGGAGAAAACATCTCAGCTCATCATCGTGGTTAGGGAGACGTAACACTTTCGAATCACATTTCTCAGTTAGAAACTATAGAAATGATCCCTGAAAGTATAGTCTTAACTTCCAAGCCATACTGTCACAGTCCTTTAATCGTCTCACCACGTTTCACCATAGCGCTAAGACGCTCTTGTCAATCTGCAATCACGTGAAAATTTTACAGCTTGCTCAGTGCGCTCAATCGTTATGCTCACTGAAAGATATAATCCAAATTGTACATGTAACATGTCGACATTCACTATCAGTAGTGACATTTAAGAATGGTTGATTAAAGACTGAAACAAGTTGAATGTTTAAACTTCATTTTCATCTAATACTCCACCTGGAGTCTGTGAGGTGTACACGGTAGCATTAAATACGAGATATGAAAGACAGAGACGTTTCTAACCAAAAAAGCTATTTTTTTTAGCATGACAGGCTTATGAACAAGGATTGACAAAATGATTATATTCCTTAACAAATCCTGTATATCAGCGTGAGGCAGACAAAAACACAAAGGTAAGTGCAGACCCAAGAGTGGTGGAACAACCTAACCCAAGACAAATAAACGTCTCAAGGTGTGAAGAGCATCTTCAGAGAAACATAAACCTCTGTAGGCCTTCCACTGCCAAGCACCTGCTCTCACTATTTGGGGGGGGGGGGGGGTTGGTAGCCGTGGCCTAAAGGTCTAAGAGATGGACCTAGGCCCCTAAGGTACAGCAACCGACAATAACCTCGGCTGAAGTGCGCTCGATCAATCACTCGACCGCCGCCCGGGTGCCGCAGCTGGCGTGTGCCCACTGCTCCGGGTACATATGAGTTGGCTCCGGGTGGGTTAAGGTGCAGAGAGTTGCTGAAATAACTTCAAGTTTTAGTGCAGCAGCTCCCTAGTGGACAATCCGTGACTTTACAAAACGCAGGCAACAGCACGCCCCCTAGAGCACACATGGGAAAGTGTTTATAAGAATCCCACAGCTGAAAAAGGCTGACTAAATGCGTTGATTTGACACGCGTGGAGGATTGCTTTATGACATCATAAAGCACACGCAAAACTAAAGTACAAGAAAAGAAAAAAAAACCAAACAAGTGAAGCTTCTCTTTAGACTGTAAATAAGAGCTAACCACTCTGAACATGCTTTCTCCCTCCTAACCTGCGTAAACGCAGGAGGAACGTTCATCAATGACAAAGAGCGTATGATTACAAATCATTACTCGTTGCCCGATTCGCGCTAAGGAGAAAACATCTCAGCTCATCATCGTGGTTAGGGAGACGTAACACTTTCGAATCACATTTCTCAGTTAGAAACTATAGAAATGATCCCTGAAAGTATAGTCTTAACTTCCAAGCCATACTGTCACAGTCCTTTAATCGTCTCACCACGTTTCACCATAGCGCTAAGACGCTCTTGTCAATCTGCAATCACGTGAAAATTTTACAGCTTGCTCAGTGCGCTCAATCGTTATGCTCACTGAAAGATATAATCCAAATTGTACATGTAACATGTCGACATTCACTATCAGTAGTGACATTTAAGAATGGTTGATTAAAGACTGAAACAAGTTGAATGTTTAAACTTCATTTTCATCTAATACTCCACCTGGAGTCTGTGAGGTGTACACGGTAGCATTAAATACGAGATATGAAAGACAGAGACGTTTCTAACCAAAAAAGCTATTTTTTTTAGCATGACAGGCTTATGAACAAGGATTGACAAAATGATTATATTCCTTAACAAATCCTGTATATCAGCGTGAGGCAGACAAAAACACAAAGGTAAGTGCAGACCCAAGAGTGGTGGAACAACCTAACCCAAGACAAATAAACGTCTCAAGGTGTGAAGAGCATCTTCAGAGAAACAGAAACCTCTGTAGGCCTTCCACTGCCAAGCACCTGCTCTCACTATTTGGGGGGGGGTTGGTAGCCGTGGCCTAAAGGTCTAAGAGATGGACCTAGGCCCCTAAGGTACAGCAACCGACAATAACCTCGGCTGAAGTGCGCTCGATCAATCACTCGACCGCCGCCCGGGTGCCGCAGCTGGCGTGTGCCCACTGCTCCGGGTACATATGAGTTGGCTCCGGGTGGGTTAAGGTGCAGAGAGTTGCTGAAATAACTTCAAGTTTTAGTGCAGCAGCTCCCTAGTGGACAATCCGTGACTTTACAAAACGCAGGCAACAGCACGCCCCCTAGAGCACACATGGGAAAGTGTTTATAAGAATCCCACAGCTGAAAAAGGCTGACTAAATGCGTTGATTTGACACGCGTGGAAGATTGCTTTATGACATCATAAAGCACACGCAAAACTAAAGTACCAGAAAAGAAAAAAAAACCAAACAAGTGAAGCTTCTCTTTAGACTGTAAATAAGAGCTAACCACTCTGAACATGCTTTCTCCCTCCTAACCTGCGTAAACGCAGGAGGAACGTTCATCAATGACAAGGAGCGTATGATTATAAATCATTACTCGTTGCCCGATTTGCGCTAAGGAGAAAACATCTCAGCTCATCATCGTGGTTAGGGAGACGTAACACTTTCGAATCACATTTCTCAGTTAGAAACTATAGAAATGATCCCTGAAAGTATAGTCTTAACTTCCAAGCCACACTGTCACAGTCCTTTAATCGTCTCACCACGTTTCACCATAGCGCTAAGACGCTCTTGTCAATCTGCAACCACGTGAAAATTTTACAGCTTGCTCAGTGCGCTCAATCGTTATGCTCACTGAAAGATATAATCCAAATTGTACATGTAACATGTCGACATTCACTATCAGTAGTGACATTTAAGAATGGTTGATTAAAGACTGAAACAAGTTGAATGTTTAAACTTCATTTTCATCTAATACTCCACCTGGAGTCTGTGAGGTGTACACGGTAGCATTAAATACGAGATATGAAAGACAGAGACGTTTCTAACCAAAAAAGCTATTTTTTTTAGCATGACAGGCTTATGAACAAGGATTGACAAAATGATTATATTCCTTAACAAATCCTGTATATCAGCGTGAGGCAGACAAAAACACAAAGGTAAGTGCAGACCCAAGAGTGGTGGAACAACCTAACCCAAGACAAATAAACGTCTCAAGGTGTGAAGAGCATCTTCAGAGAAACATAAACCTCTGTAGGCCTTCCACTGCCAAGCACCAGCTCTTACTATTTGGGGGGGGGGGGGGGTGGTGGTAGCCGTGGCCTAAAGGTCTAAGAGATGGACCTAGGCCCCTAAGGTACAGCAACCGACAATAACCTCGGCTGAAGTGCGCTCGATCAATCACTCGACCGCCGCCCGGGTGCCGCAGCTGGCGTGTGCCCACTGCTCCGGGTACATATGAGTTGGCTCCGGGTGGGTTAAGGTGCAGAGAGTTGCTGAAATAACTTCAAGTTTTAGTGCAGCAGCTCCCTAGTGGACAATCCGTGACTTTACAAAACGCAGGCAACAGCACGCCCCCTAGAGCACACATGGGAAAGTGTTTATAAGAATCCCACAGCTGAAAAAGGCTGACTAAATGCGTTGATTTGACACGCGTGGAAGATTGCTTTATGACATCATAAAGCACACGCAAAACTAAAGTACCAGAAAAGAAAAAAAAACCAAACAAGTGAAGCTTCTCTTTAGACTGTAAATAAGAGCTAACCACTCTGAACATGCTTTCTCCCTCCTAACCTGCGTAAACGCAGGAGGAACGTTCATCAATGACAAGGAGCGTATGATTATAAATCATTACTCGTTGCCCGATTCGCGCTAAGGAGAAAACATCTCAGCTCATCATCGTGGTTAGGGAGACGTAACACTTTCGAATCACATTTCTCAGTTAGAAACTATAGAAATGATCCCTGAAAGTATAGTCTTAACTTCCAAGCCACACTGTCACAGTCCTTTAATCGTCTCACCACGTTTCACCATAGCGCTAAGACGCTCTTGTCAATCTGCAATCACGTAAAAATTTTACAGCTTGCTCAGTGCGCTCAATCGTTATGCTCACTGAAAGATATAATCCAAATTGTACATGTAACATGTCGACATTCACTATCAGTAGTGACATTTAAGAATGGTTGATTAAAGACTGAAACAAGTTGAATGTTTAAACTTCATTTTCATCTAATACTCCACCTGGAGTCTGTGAGGTGTACACGGTAGCATTAAATACGAGATATGAAAGACAGAGACGTTTCTAACCAAAAAAGCTATTTTTTTTAGCATGACAGGCTTATGAACAAGGATTGACAAAATTATTATATTCCTTAACAAATCCTGTATATCAGCGTGAGGCAGACAAAAACACAAAGGTAAGTGCAGACCCAAGAGTGGTGGAACAACCTAACCCAAGACAAATAAACGTCTCAAGGTGTGAAGAGCATCTTCAGAGAAACAGAAACCTCTGTAGGCCTTCCACTGCCAAGCACCTGCTCTCACTATTTGGGGGGGGGGGGGGGTTGGTAGCCGTGGCCTAAAGGTCTAAGAGATGGACCTAGGCCCCTAAGGTACAGCAACCGACAATAACCTCGGCTGAAGTGCGCTCGATCAATCACTCGACCGCCGCCCGGGTGCCGCAGCTGGCGTGTGCCCACTGCTCCGGGTACATATGAGTTGGCTCCGGGTGGGTTAAGGTGCAGAGAGTTGCTGAAATAACTTCAAGTTTTAGTGCAGCAGCTCCCTAGTGGACAATCCGTGACTTTACAAAACGCAGGCAACAGCACGCCCCCTAGAGCACACATGGGAAAGTGTTTATAAGAATCCCACAGCTGAAAAAGGCTGACTAAATGCGTTGATTTGACACGCGTGGAAGATTGCTTTATGACATCATAAAGCACACGCAAAACTAAAGTACCAGAAAAGAAAAAAAAACCAAACAAGTGAAGCTTCTCTTTAGACTGTAAATAAGAGCTAACCACTCTGAACATGCTTTCTCCCTCCTAACCTGCGTAAACGCAGGAGGAACGTTCATCAATGACAAGGAGCGTATGATTATAAATCATTACTCGTTGCCCGATTCGCGCTAAGGAGAAAACATCTCAGCTCATCATCGTGGTTAGGGAGACGTAACACTTTCGAATCACATTTCTCAGTTAGAAACTATAGAAATGATCCCTGAAAGTATAGTCTTAACTTCCAAGCCACACTGTCACAGTCCTTTAATCGTCTCACCACGTTTCACCATAGCGCTAAGACGCTCTTGTCAATCTGCAACCACGTGAAAATTTTACAGCTTGCTCAGTGCGCTCAATCGTTATGCTCACTGAAAGATATAATCCAAATTGTACATGTAACATGTCGACATTCACTATCAGTAGTGACATTTAAGAATGGTTGATTAAAGACTGAAACAAGTTGAATGTTTAAACTTCATTTTCATCTAATACTCCACCTGGAGTCTGTGAGGTGTACACGGTAGCATTAAATACGAGATATGAAAGACAGAGACGTTTCTAACCAAAAAAGCTATTTTTTTTAGCATGACAGGCTTATGAACAAGGATTGACAAAATGATTATATTCCTTAACAAATCCTGTATATCAGCGTGAGGCAGACAAAAACACAAAGGTAAGTGCAGACCCAAGAGTGGTGGAACAACCTAACCCAAGACAAATAAACGTCTCAAGGTGTGAAGAGCATCTTCAGAGAAACATAAACCTCTGTAGGCCTTCCACTGCCAAGCACCAGCTCTTACTATTTGGGGGGGGGGGGGGGGGTGGTGGTAGCCGTGGCCTAAAGGTCTAAGAGATGGACCTAGGCCCCTAAGGTACAGCAACCGACAATAACCTCGGCTGAAGTGCGCTCGATCAATCACTCGACCGCCGCCCGGGTGCCGCAGCTGGCGTGTGCCCACTGCTCCGGGTACATATGAGTTGGCTCCGGGTGGGTTAAGGTGCAGAGAGTTGCTGAAATAACTTCAAGTTTTAGTGCAGCAGCTCCCTAGTGGACAATCCGTGACTTTACAAAACGCAGGCAACAGCACGCCCCCTAGAGCACACATGGGAAAGTGTTTATAAGAATCCCACAGCTGAAAAAGGCTGACTAAATGCGTTGATTTGACACGCGTGGAAGATTGCTTTATGACATCATAAAGCACACGCAAAACTAAAGTACCAGAAAAGAAAAAAAAACCAAACAAGTGAAGCTTCTCTTTAGACTGTAAATAAGAGCTAACCACTCTGAACATGCTTTCTCCCTCCTAACCTGCGTAAACGCAGGAGGAACGTTCATCAATGACAAGGAGCGTATGATTATAAATCATTACTCGTTGCCCGATTCGCGCTAAGGAGAAAACATCTCAGCTCATCATCGTGGTTAGGGAGACGTAACACTTTCGAATCACATTTCTCAGTTAGAAACTATAGAAATGATCCCTGAAAGTATAGTCTTAACTTCCAAGCCACACTGTCACAGTCCTTTAATCGTCTCACCACGTTTCACCATAGCGCTAAGACGCTCTTGTCAATCTGCAATCACGTAAAAATTTTACAGCTTGCTCAGTGCGCTCAATCGTTATGCTCACTGAAAGATATAATCCAAATTGTACATGTAACATGTCGACATTCACTATCAGTAGTGACATTTAAGAATGGTTGATTAAAGACTGAAACAAGTTGAATGTTTAAACTTCATTTTCATCTAATACTCCACCTGGAGTCTGTGAGGTGTACACGGTAGCATTAAATACGAGATATGAAAGACAGAGACGTTTCTAACCAAAAAAGCTATTTTTTTTAGCATGACAGGCTTATGAACAAGGATTGACAAAATTATTATATTCCTTAACAAATCCTGTATATCAGCGTGAGGCAGACAAAAACACAAAGGTAAGTGCAGACCCAAGAGTGGTGGAACAACCTAACCCAAGACAAATAAACGTCTCAAGGTGTGAAGAGCATCTTCAGAGAAACAGAAACCTCTGTAGGCCTTCCACTGCCAAGCACCTGCTCTCACTATTTGGGGGGGGGGGGGGGTTGGTAGCCGTGGCCTAAAGGTCTAAGAGATGGACCTAGGCCCCTAAGGTACAGCAACCGACAATAACCTCGGCTGAAGTGCGCTCGATCAATCACTCGACCGCCGCCCGGGTGCCGCAGCTGGCGTGTGCCCACTGCTCCGGGTACATATGAGTTGGCTCCGGGTGGGTTAAGGTGCAGAGAGTTGCTGAAATAACTTCAAGTTTTAGTGCAGCAGCTCCCTAGTGGACAATCCGTGACTTTACAAAACGCAGGCAACAGCACGCCCCCTAGAGCACACATGGGAAAGTGTTTATAAGAATCCCACAGCTGAAAAAGGCTGACTAAATGCGTTGATTTGACACGCGTGGAAGATTGCTTTATGACATCATAAAGCACACGCAAAACTAAAGTACCAGAAAAGAAAAAAAAACCAAACAAGTGAAGCTTCTCTTTAGACTGTAAATAAGAGCTAACCACTCTGAACATGCTTTCTCCCTCCTAACCTGCGTAAACGCAGGAGGAACGTTCATCAATGACAAGGAGCGTATGATTATAAATCATTACTCGTTGCCCGATTCGCGCTAAGGAGAAAACATCTCAGCTCATCATCGTGGTTAGGGAGACGTAACACTTTCGAATCACATTTCTCAGTTAGAAACTATAGAAATGATCCCTGAAAGTATAGTCTTAACTTCCAAGCCACACTGTCACAGTCCTTTAATCGTCTCACCACGTTTCACCATAGCGCTAAGACGCTCTTGTCAATCTGCAACCACGTGAAAATTTTACAGCTTGCTCAGTGCGCTCAATCGTTATGCTCACTGAAAGATATAATCCAAATTGTACATGTAACATGTCGACATTCACTATCAGTAGTGACATTTAAGAATGGTTGATTAAAGACTGAAACAAGTTGAATGTTTAAACTTCATTTTCATCTAATACTCCACCTGGAGTCTGTGAGGTGTACACGGTAGCATTAAATACGAGATATGAAAGACAGAGACGTTTCTAACCAAAAAAGCTATTTTTTTTAGCATGACAGGCTTATGAACAAGGATTGACAAAATGATTATATTCCTTAACAAATCCTGTATATCAGCGTGAGGCAGACAAAAACACAAAGGTAAGTGCAGACCCAAGAGTGGTGGAACAACCTAACCCAAGACAAATAAACGTCTCAAGGTGTGAAGAGCATCTTCAGAGAAACATAAACCTCTGTAGGCCTTCCACTGCCAAGCACCAGCTCTTACTATTTGGGGGGGGGGGGGGGGGTGGTGGTAGCCGTGGCCTAAAGGTCTAAGAGATGGACCTAGGCCCCTAAGGTACAGCAACCGACAATAACCTCGGCTGAAGTGCGCTCGATCAATCACTCGACCGCCGCCCGGGTGCCGCAGCTGGCGTGTGCCCACTGCTCCGGGTACATATGAGTTGGCTCCGGGTGGGTTAAGGTGCAGAGAGTTGCTGAAATAACTTCAAGTTTTAGTGCAGCAGCTCCCTAGTGGACAATCCGTGACTTTACAAAACGCAGGCAACAGCACGCCCCCTAGAGCACACATGGGAAAGTGTTTATAAGAATCCCACAGCTGAAAAAGGCTGACTAAATGCGTTGATTTGACACGCGTGGAAGATTGCTTTATGACATCATAAAGCACACGCAAAACTAAAGTACCAGAAAAGAAAAAAAAACCAAACAAGTGAAGCTTCTCTTTAGACTGTAAATAAGAGCTAACCACTCTGAACATGCTTTCTCCCTCCTAACCTGCGTAAACGCAGGAGGAACGTTCATCAATGACAAGGAGCGTATGATTATAAATCATTACTCGTTGCCCGATTCGCGCTAAGGAGAAAACATCTCAGCTCATCATCGTGGTTAGGGAGACGTAACACTTTCGAATCACATTTCTCAGTTAGAAACTATAGAAATGATCCCTGAAAGTATAGTCTTAACTTCCAAGCCACACTGTCACAGTCCTTTAATCGTCTCACCACGTTTCACCATAGCGCTAAGACGCTCTTGTCAATCTGCAATCACGTAAAAATTTTACAGCTTGCTCAGTGCGCTCAATCGTTATGCTCACTGAAAGATATAATCCAAATTGTACATGTAACATGTCGACATTCACTATCAGTAGTGACATTTAAGAATGGTTGATTAAAGACTGAAACAAGTTGAATGTTTAAACTTCATTTTCATCTAATACTCCACCTGGAGTCTGTGAGGTGTACACGGTAGCATTAAATACGAGATATGAAAGACAGAGACGTTTCTAACCAAAAAAGCTATTTTTTTTAGCATGACAGGCTTATGAACAAGGATTGACAAAATTATTATATTCCTTAACAAATCCTGTATATCAGCGTGAGGCAGACAAAAACACAAAGGTAAGTGCAGACCCAAGAGTGGTGGAACAACCTAACCCAAGACAAATAAACGTCTCAAGGTGTGAAGAGCATCTTCAGAGAAACAGAAACCTCTGTAGGCCTTCCACTGCCAAGCACCTGCTCTCACTATTTGGGGGGGGGGGGGGTTGGTAGCCGTGGCCTAAAGGTCTAAGAGATGGACCTAGGCCCCTAAGGTACAGCAACCGACAATAACCTCGGCTGAAGTGCGCTCGATCAATCACTCGACCGCCGCCCGGGTGCCGCAGCTGGCGTGTGCCCACTGCTCCGGGTACATATGAGTTGGCTCCGGGTGGGTTAAGGTGCAGAGAGTTGCTGAAATAACTTCAAGTTTTAGTGCAGCAGCTCCCTAGTGGACAATCCGTGACTTTACAAAACGCAGGCAACAGCACGCCCCCTAGAGCACACATGGGAAAGTGTTTATAAGAATCCCACAGCTGAAAAAGGCTGACTAAATGCGTTGATTTGACACGCGTGGAAGATTGCTTTATGACATCATAAAGCACACGCAAAACTAAAGTACCAGAAAAGAAAAAAAAACCAAACAAGTGAAGCTTCTCTTTAGACTGTAAATAAGAGCTAACCACTCTGAACATGCTTTCTCCCTCCTAACCTGCGTAAACGCAGGAGGAACGTTCATCAATGACAAGGAGCGTATGATTATAAATCATTACTCGTTGCCCGATTCGCGCTAAGGAGAAAACATCTCAGCTCATCATCGTGGTTAGGGAGACGTAACACTTTCGAATCACATTTCTCAGTTAGAAACTATAGAAATGATCCCTGAAAGTATAGTCTTAACTTCCAAGCCACACTGTCACAGTCCTTTAATCGTCTCACCACGTTTCACCATAGCGCTAAGACGCTCTTGTCAATCTGCAACCACGTGAAAATTTTACAGCTTGCTCAGTGCGCTCAATCGTTATGCTCACTGAAAGATATAATCCAAATTGTACATGTAACATGTCGACATTCACTATCAGTAGTGACATTTAAGAATGGTTGATTAAAGACTGAAACAAGTTGAATGTTTAAACTTCATTTTCATCTAATACTCCACCTGGAGTCTGTGAGGTGTACACGGTAGCATTAAATACGAGATATGAAAGACAGAGACGTTTCTAACCAAAAAAGCTATTTTTTTTAGCATGACAGGCTTATGAACAAGGATTGACAAAATGATTATATTCCTTAACAAATCCTGTATATCAGCGTGAGGCAGACAAAAACACAAAGGTAAGTGCAGACCCAAGAGTGGTGGAACAACCTAACCCAAGACAAATAAACGTCTCAAGGTGTGAAGAGCATCTTCAGAGAAACATAAACCTCTGTAGGCCTTCCACTGCCAAGCACCAGCTCTTACTATTTGGGGGGGGGGGGGGGGTGGTGGTAGCCGTGGCCTAAAGGTCTAAGAGATGGACCTAGGCCCCTAAGGTACAGCAACCGACAATAACCTCGGCTGAAGTGCGCTCGATCAATCACTCGACCGCCGCCCGGGTGCCGCAGCTGGCGTGTGCCCACTGCTCCGGGTACATATGAGTTGGCTCCGGGTGGGTTAAGGTGCAGAGAGTTGCTGAAATAACTTCAAGTTTTAGTGCAGCAGCTCCCTAGTGGACAATCCGTGACTTTACAAAACGCAGGCAACAGCACGCCCCCTAGAGCACACATGGGAAAGTGTTTATAAGAATCCCACAGCTGAAAAAGGCTGACTAAATGCGTTGATTTGACACGCGTGGAAGATTGCTTTATGACATCATAAAGCACACGCAAAACTAAAGTACCAGAAAAGAAAAAAAAACCAAACAAGTGAAGCTTCTCTTTAGACTGTAAATAAGAGCTAACCACTCTGAACATGCTTTCTCCCTCCTAACCTGCGTAAACGCAGGAGGAACGTTCATCAATGACAAGGAGCGTATGATTATAAATCATTACTCGTTGCCCGATTCGCGCTAAGGAGAAAACATCTCAGCTCATCATCGTGGTTAGGGAGACGTAACACTTTCGAATCACATTTCTCAGTTAGAAACTATAGAAATGATCCCTGAAAGTATAGTCTTAACTTCCAAGCCACACTGTCACAGTCCTTTAATCGTCTCACCACGTTTCACCATAGCGCTAAGACGCTCT
Organism: Brachyhypopomus gauderio; assembly: GCF_052324685.1. Lineage (NCBI taxonomy): Eukaryota > Metazoa > Chordata > Actinopteri > Gymnotiformes > Hypopomidae > Brachyhypopomus > Brachyhypopomus gauderio. The sequence continues at coordinate 41,391,046 of NC_135211.1, read as the reverse complement.
TGTCAATCTGCAATCACGTAAAAATTTTACAGCTTGCTCAGTGCGCTCAATCGTTATGCTCACTGAAAGATATAATCCAAATTGTACATGTAACATGTCGACATTCACTATCAGTAGTGACATTTAAGAATGGTTGATTAAAGACTGAAACAAGTTGAATGTTTAAACTTCATTTTCATCTAATACTCCACCTGGAGTCTGTGAGGTGTACACGGTAGCATTAAATACGAGATATGAAAGACAGAGACGTTTCTAACCAAAAAAGCTATTTTTTTTAGCATGACAGGCTTATGAACAAGGATTGACAAAATTATTATATTCCTTAACAAATCCTGTATATCAGCGTGAGGCAGACAAAAACACAAAGGTAAGTGCAGACCCAAGAGTGGTGGAACAACCTAACCCAAGACAAATAAACGTCTCAAGGTGTGAAGAGCATCTTCAGAGAAACAGAAACCTCTGTAGGCCTTCCACTGCCAAGCACCTGCTCTCACTATTTGGGGGGGGGGGGTTGGTAGCCGTGGCCTAAAGGTCTAAGAGATGGACCTAGGCCCCTAAGGTACAGCAACCGACAATAACCTCGGCTGAAGTGCGCTCGATCAATCACTCGACCGCCGCCCGGGTGCCGCAGCTGGCGTGTGCCCACTGCTCCGGGTACATATGAGTTGGCTCCGGGTGGGTTAAGGTGCAGAGAGTTGCTGAAATAACTTCAAGTTTTAGTGCAGCAGCTCCCTAGTGGACAATCCGTGACTTTACAAAACGCAGGCAACAGCACGCCCCCTAGAGCACACATGGGAAAGTGTTTATAAGAATCCCACAGCTGAAAAAGGCTGACTAAATGCGTTGATTTGACACGCGTGGAAGATTGCTTTATGACATCATAAAGCACACGCAAAACTAAAGTACAAGAAAAGAAAAAAAAAACCAAACAAGTGAAGCTTCTCTTTAGACTGTAAATAAGAGCTAACCACTCTGAACATGCTTTCTCCCTCCTAACCTGCGTAAACGGAGGAGGAACGTTCATCAATGACAAGGAGCGTATGATTATAAATCATTACTCGTTGCCCGATTCGCGCTAAGGAGAAAACATCTCAGCTCATCATCGTGGTTAGGGAGACGTAACACTTTCGAATCACATTTCTCAGTTAGAAACTATAGAAATGATCCCTGAAAGTATAGTCTTAACTTCCAAGCCATACTGTCACAGTCCTTTAATCGTCTCACCACGTTTCACCATAGCGCTAAGACGCTCTTGTCAATCTGCAATCACGTGAAAATTTTACAGCTTGCTCAGTGCGCTCAATCGTTATGCTCACTGAAAGATATAATCCAAATTGTACATGTAACATGTCGACATTCACTATCAGTAGTGACATTTAAGAATGGTTGATTAAAGACTGAAACAAGTTGAATGTTTAAACTTCATTTTCATCTAATACTCCACCTGGAGTCTGTGAGGTGTACACGGTAGCATTAAATACGAGATATGAAAGACAGAGACGTTTCTAACCAAAAAAGCTATTTTTTTAGCATGACAGGCTTATGAACAAGGATTGACAAAATGATTATATTCCTTAACAAATCCTGTATATCAGCGTGAGGCAGACAAAAACACAAAGGTAAGTGCAGACCCAAGAGTGGTGGAACAACCTAACCCAAGACAAATAAACGTCTCAAGGTGTGAAGAGCATCTTCAGAGAAACATAAACCTCTGTAGGCCTTCCACTGCCAAGCACCAGCTCTTACTATTTGGGGGGGGGGGGGGGGTGGGGGTTGGTAGCCGTGGCCTAAAGGTCTAAGAGATGGACCTAGGCCCCTAAGGTACAGCAACCGACAATAACCTCGGCTGAAGTGCGCTCGATCAATCACTCGACCGCCGCCCGGGTGCCGCAGCTGGCGTGTGCCCACTGCTCCGGGTACATATGAGTTGGCTCCGGGTGGGTTAAGGTGCAGAGAGTTGCTCATCATCGTGGTTAGGGAGACGTAACACTTTCGAATCACATTTCTCAGTTAGAAACTATAGAAATGATCCCTGAAAGTATAGTCTTAACTTCCAAGCCATACTGTCACAGTCCTTTAATCGTCTCACCACGTTTCACCATAGCGCTAAGACGCTCTTGTCAATCTGCAATCACGTGAAAATTTTACAGCTTGCTCAGTGCGCTCAATCGTTATGCTCACTGAAAGATATAATCCAAATTGTACATGTAACATGTCGACATTCACTATCAGTAGTGACATTTAAGAATGGTTGATTAAAGACTGAAACAAGTTGAATGTTTAAACTTCATTTTCATCTAATACTCCACCTGGAGTCTGTGAGGTGTACACGGTAGCATTAAATACGAGATATGAAAGACAGAGACGTTTCTAACCAAAAAAGCTATTTTTTTTAGCATGACAGGCTTATGAACAAGGATTGACAAAATGATTATATTCCTTAACAAATCCTGTATATCAGCGTGAGGCAGACAAAAACACAAAGGTAAGTGCAGACCCAAGAGTGGTGGAACAACCTAACCCAAGACAAATAAACGTCTCAAGGTGTGAAGAGCATCTTCAGAGAAACAGAAACCTCTGTAGGCCTTCCACTGCCAAGCACCTGCTCTCACTATTTGGGGGGGGGTTGGTAGCCGTGGCCTAAAGGTCTAAGAGATGGACCTAGGCCCCTAAGGTACAGCAACCGACAATAACCTCGGCTGAAGTGCGCTCGATCAATCACTCGACCGCCGCCCGGGTGCCGCAGCTGGCGTGTGCCCACTGCTCCGGGTACATATGAGTTGGCTCCGGGTGGGTTAAGGTGCAGAGAGTTGCTGAAATAACTTCAAGTTTTAGTGCAGCAGCTCCCTAGTGGACAATCCGTGACTTTACAAAACGCAGGCAACAGCACGCCCCCTAGAGCACACATGGGAAAGTGTTTATAAGAATCCCACAGCTGAAAAACGCTGACTAAATGCGTTGATTTGACACGCGTGGAGGATTGCTTTATGACATCATAAAGCACACGCAAAACTAAAGTACAAGAAAAGAAAAAAAAACCAAACAAGTGAAGCTTCTCTTTAGACTGTAAATAAGAGCTAACCACTCTGAACATGCTTTCTCCCTCCTAACCTGCGTAAACGCAGGAGGAACGTTCATCAATGACAAAGAGCGTATGATTACAAATCATTACTCGTTGCCCGATTCGCGCTAAGGAGAAAACATCTCAGCTCATCATCGTGGTTAGGGAGACGTAACACTTTCGAATCACATTTCTCAGTTAGAAACTATAGAAATGATCCCTGAAAGTATAGTCTTAACTTCCAAGCCATACTGTCACAGTCCTTTAATCGTCTCACCACGTTTCACCATAGCGCTAAGACGCTCTTGTCAATCTGCAATCACGTGAAAATTTTACAGCTTGCTCAGTGCGCTCAATCGTTATGCTCACTGAAAGATATAATCCAAATTGTACATGTAACATGTCGACATTCACTATCAGTAGTGACATTTAAGAATGGTTGATTAAAGACTGAAACAAGTTGAATGTTTAAACTTCATTTTCATCTAATACTCCACCTGGAGTCTGTGAGGTGTACACGGTAGCATTAAATACGAGATATGAAAGACAGAGACGTTTCTAACCAAAAAAGCTATTTTTTTTAGCATGACAGGCTTATGAACAAGGATTGACAAAATGATTATATTCCTTAACAAATCCTGTATATCAGCGTGAGGCAGACAAAAACACAAAGGTAAGTGCAGACCCAAGAGTGGTGGAACAACCTAACCCAAGACAAATAAACGTCTCAAGGTGTGAAGAGCATCTTCAGAGAAACAGAAACCTCTGTAGGCCTTCCACTGCCAAGCACCTGCTCTCACTATTTGGGGGGGGGTTGGTAGCCGTGGCCTAAAGGTCTAAGAGATGGACCTAGGCCCCTAAGGTACAGCAACCGACAATAACCTCGGCTGAAGTGCGCTCGATCAATCACTCGACCACCCCCCGGGTGCCGCAGCTGGCGTGTGCCCACTGCTCCGGGTACATATGAGTTGGCTCCGGGTGGGTTAAGGTGCAGAGAGTTGCTGAAATAACTTCAAGTTTTAGTGCAGCAGCTCCCTAGTGGACAATCCATGACTTTACAAAACGCAGGCAACAGCACGCCCCCTAGAGCACACATGGGAAAGTGTTTATAAGAATCCCACAGCTGAAAAAGGCTGACTAAATGCGTTGATTTGACACGCGTGGAAGATTGCTTTATGACATCATAAAGCACACGCAAAACTAAAGTACCAGAAAAGAAAAAAAAACCAAACAAGTGAAGCTTCTCTTTAGACTGTAAATAAGAGCTAACCACTCTGAACATGCTTTCTCCCTCCTAACCTGCGTAAACGCAGGAGGAACGTTCATCAATGACAAGGAGCGTATGATTATAAATCATTACTCGTTGCCCGATTCGCGCTAAGGAGAAAACATCTCAGCTCATCATCGTGGTTAGGGAGACGTAACACTTTCGAATCACATTTCTCAGTTAGAAACTATAGAAATGATCCCTGAAAGTATAGTCTTAACTTCCAAGCCATACTGTCACAGTCCTTTAATCGTCTCACCACGTTTCACCATAGCGCTAAGACGCTCTTGTCAATCTGCAATCACGTGAAAATTTTACAGCTTGCTCAGTGCGCTCAATCGTTATGCTCACTGAAAGATATAATCCAAATTGTACATGTAACATGTCGACATTCACTATCAGTAGTGACATTTAAGAATGGTTGATTAAAGACTGAAACAAGTTGAATGTTTAAACTTCATTTTCATCTAATACTCCACCTGGAGTCTGTGAGGTGTACACGGTAGCATTAAATACGAGATATGAAAGACAGAGACGTTTCTAACCAAAAAAGCTATTTTTTTTAGCATGACAGGCTTATGAACAAGGATTGACAAAATGATTATATTCCTTAACAAATCCTGTATATCAGCGTGAGGCAGACAAAAACACAAAGGTAAGTGCAGACCCAAGAGTGGTGGAACAACCTAACCCAAGACAAATAAACGTCTCAAGGTGTGAAGAGCATCTTCAGAGAAACATAAACCTCTGTAGGCCTTCCACTGCCAAGCACCAGCTCTTACTATTTGGGGGGGGGGGTGGTGGTAGCCGTGGCCTAAAGGTCTAAGAGATGGACCTAGGCCCCTAAGGTACAGCAACCGACAATAACCTCGGATGAAGTGCGCTCGATCAATCACTCGACCGCCGCCCGGGTGCCGCAGCTGGCGTGTGCCCACTGCTCCGGGTACATATGAGTTGGCTCCGGGTGGGTTAAGGTGCAGAGAGTTGCTGAAATAACTTCAAGTTTTAGTGCAGCAGCTCCCTAGTGGACAATCCGTGACTTTACAAAACGCAGGCAACAGCACGCCCCCTAGAGCACACATGGGAAAGTGTTTATAAGAATCCCACAGCTGAAAAAGGCTGACTAAATGCGTTGATTTGACACGCGTGGAAGATTGCTTTATGACATTATAAAGCACACGCAAAACTAAAGTACCAGAAAAGAAAATAAAAAACCAAACAAGTGAAGCTTCTCTTTAGACTGTAAATAAGAGCTAACCACTCTGAACATGCTTTCTCCCTCCTAACCTGCGTAAACGCAGGAGGAACGTTCATCAATGACAAGGAGCGTATGATTATAAATCATTACTCGTTGCCCGATTCGCGCTAAGGAGAAAACATCTCAGCTCATCATCGTGGTTAGGGAGACGTAACACTTTCGAATCACATTTCTCAGTTAGAAACTATAGAAATGATCCCTGAAAGTATAGTCTTAACTTCCAAGCCACACTGTCACAGTCCTTTAATCGTCTCACCACGTTTCACCATAGCGCTAAGACGCTCTTGTCAATCTGCAATCACGTGAAAATTTTACAGCTTGCTCAGTGCGCTCAATCGTTATGCTCACTGAAAGATATAATCCAAATTGTACATGTAACATGTCGACATTCACTATCAGTAGTGACATTTAAGAATGGTTGATTAAAGACTGAAACAAGTTGAATGTTTAAACTTCATTTTCATCTAATACTCCACCTGGAGTCTGTGAGGTGTACACGGTAGCATTAAATACGAGATATGAAAGACAGAGACGTTTCTAACCAAAAAAGCTATTTTTTTTAGCATGACAGGCTTATGAACAAGGATTGACAAAATGATTATATTCCTTAACAAATCCTGTATATCAGCGTGAGGCAGACAAAAACACAAAGGTAAGTGCAGACCCAAGAGTGGTGGAACAACCTAACCCAAGACAAATAAACGTCTCAAGGTGTGAAGAGCATCTTCAGAGAAACAGAAACCTCTGTAGGCCTTCCACTGCCAAGCACCTGCTCTCACTATTTGGGGGGGGGTTGGTAGCCGTGGCCTAAAGGTCTAAGAGATGGACCTAGGCCCCTAAGGTACAGCAACCGACAATAACCTCGGCTGAAGTGCGCTCGATCAATCACTCGACCACCGCCCGGGTGCCGCAGCTGGCGTGTGCCCACTGCTCCGGGTACATATGAGTTGGCTCCGGGTGGGTTAAGGTGCAGAGAGTTGCTGAAATAACTTCAAGTTTTAGTGCAGCAGCTCCCTAGTGGACAATCCATGACTTTACAAAACGCAGGCAACAGCACGCCCCCTAGAGCACACATGGGAAAGTGTTTATAAGAATCCCACAGCTGAAAAAGGCTGACTAAATGCGTTGATTTGACACGCGTGGAAGATTGCTTTATGACATCATAAAGCACACGCAAAACTAAAGTACCAGAAAAGAAAAAAAAACCAAACAAGTGAAGCTTCTCTTTAGACTGTAAATAAGAGCTAACCACTCTGAACATGCTTTCTCCCTCCTAACCTGCGTAAACGCAGGAGGAACGTTCATCAATGACAAGGAGTGTATGATTATAAATCATTACTCGTTGCCCGATTCGCGCTAAGGAGAAAACATCTCAGCTCATCATCGTGGTTAGGGAGACGTAACACTTTCGAATCACATTTCTCAGTTAGAAACTATAGAAATGATCCCTGAAAGTATAGTCTTAACTTCCAAGCCACACTGTCACAGTCCTTTAATCGTCTCACCACGTTTCACCATAGCGCTAAGACGCTCTTGTCAATCTGCAATCACGTGAAAATTTTACAGCTTGCTCAGTGCGCTCAATCGTTATGCTCACTGAAAGATATAATCCAAATTGTACATGTAACATGTCGACATTCACTATCAGTAGTGACATTTAAGAATGGTTGATTAAAGACTGAAACAAGTTGAATGTTTAAACTTCATTTTCATCTAATACTCCACCTGGAGTCTGTGAGGTGTACACGGTAGCATTAAATACGAGATATGAAAGACAGAGACGTTTCTAACCAAAAAAGCTATTTTTTTTTAGCATGACAGGCTTATGAACAAGGATTGACAAAATGATTATATTCCTTAACAAATCCTGTATATCAGCGTGAGGCAGACAAAAACACAAAGGTAAGTGCAGACCCAAGAGTGGTGGAACAACCTAACCCAAGACAAATAAACGTCTCAAGGTGTGAAGAGCATCTTCAGAGAAACAGAAACCTCTGTAGGCCTTCCACTGCCAAGCACCTGCTCTCACTATTTGGGGGGGGGTTGGTAGCCGTGGCCTAAAGGTCTAAGAGATGGACCTAGGCCCCTAAGGTACAGCAACCGACAATAACCTCGGCTGAAGTGCGCTCGATCAATCACTCGACCGCCGCCCGGGTGCCGCAGCTGGCGTGTGCCCACTGCTCCGGGTACATATGAGTTGGCTCCGGGTGGGTTAAGGTGCAGAGAGTTGCTGAAATAACTTCAAGTTTTAGTGCAGCAGCTCCCTAGTGGACAATCCGTGACTTTACAAAACGCAGGCAACAGCACGCCCCCTAGAGCACACATGGGAAAGTGTTTATAAGAATCCCACAGCTGAAAAAGGCTGACTAAATGCGTTGATTTGACACGCGTGGAAGATTGCTTTATGACATCATAAAGCACACGCAAAACTAAAGTACCAGAAAAGAAAAAAAAACCAAACAAGTGAAGCTTCTCTTTAGACTGTAAATAAGAGCTAACCACTCTGAACATGCTTTCTCCCTCCTAACCTGCGTAAACGCAGGAGGAACGTTCATCAATGACAAGGAGCGTATGATTATAAATCATTACTCGTTGCCCGATTCGCGCTAAGGAGAAAACATCTCAGCTCATCATCGTGGTTAGGGAGACGTAACACTTTCGAATCACATTTCTCAGTTAGAAACTATAGAAATGATCCCTGAAAGTATAGTCTTAACTTCCAAGCCATACTGTCACAGTCCTTTAATCGTCTCACCACGTTTCACCATAGCGCTAAGACGCTCTTGTCAATCTGCAATCACGTGAAAATTTTACAGCTTGCTCAGTGCGCTCAATCGTTATGCTCACTGAAAGATATAATCCAAATTGTACATGTAACATGTCGACATTCACTATCAGTAGTGACATTTAAGAATGGTTGATTAAAGACTGAAACAAGTTGAATGTTTAAACTTCATTTTCATCTAATACTCCACCTGGAGTCTGTGAGGTGTACACGGTAGCATTAAATACGAGATATGAAAGACAGAGACGTTTCTAACCAAAAAAGCTATTTTTTTTAGCATGACAGGCTTATGAACAAGGATTGACAAAATGATTATGTAACTGACCAGGATCATTGGTTTAAATTCACTGAATTTATTGATTTGATTTTGTGTGTTGATGTATTTTGTTCTGTGCATGTTTGTGTGCGTTTTGTATTTATGTGGTTGGATTTGTCCTGCTGGGGATGCCGTGGATTGCACGGGGTGGAATGCCTATAAAGGTAAAGGTGTCACAGGTGGGCGTAATGAGACGTCGCTGTTTGCAAAGGCAGCCTAGTTGTGGTGTATTGCGAGTTTGCATTGTTAAAGGAAATATTGACGCCTGTGTCTAACAACAGAGTAAGACAATCCATGTTTTGCAGTCCTTGGTCAGCGCAGCGAGGTATGTTTGTTTGTATGGTTTATATATGGTTGGTGTGATTTGTATGGAGTGACTGATATCTTGTTGTATTTTATTCAGTTTTCACGGCGCTATGAGGTGAAATAAATGAACGACGTTTATGCTGTGATTCAAGCAAAATAAAGAAAACTTAAGCGCCTGTCGAGACTCTCTTCTTGAAATCCAAGGGTTGCTACAGTGAAAACTCGACGCTACATCTGAGTCGTCTGTCCAGCCGGTCTGCGTCGGAGGGCGGAGGCTGCTGTAGTTCGTTCCACGAGAAGTGGGTATGGTCATACAGAGACTGCAGATGCGGTGAGAGAACTTAACTGGACAATCTAATTGAGCTGAACTGTCGTCGTGCGTCCATGGTTGATTCAAGCAGAAGTAACGTTTCATTTGTTTGCGAACGAACTTCCCGAGAAAATGTTTGAAATTGGATTGTTACTTAATATGCTTGAAATGTTTAACGTATGGATGTTTAGTGGTCTTATTTCAAATGTAACTTGTTCATGTTTGAAATGTATATGGTCCAGATAAGCCTTTAACATTTTTTAGTTAAATTAAGCAAACCCGCATAGGCCAAACGTGTTTCAATTGAGTGCAGTTTATTCGCACAAGCTCATTTAAATTTTACTCTGGATACTTTAATGTTTTAACGATCGAAGTAATGCCGCACCTTTACACACTTAATATATGATTTGTTGATTGCTTAGAGGTAATTACAAACTATATAATAATTAGAAGTTTAAGATGTCCGTGTTGGAAGGAAAAGGTAAACCCATTGATGAGGGAGCGTTTGTTGAAGAGCCTGTAACAGAAGAAAAATCATTTGAGACACAAGAAATGGCCTCTGGTTCTCGTGAAAGGCGACCTACTGAACGAGGTAGGCAGATGCGCGAAGAATCAGCTAAGAAACACGTAAAGGCATTTTTTAAAGCATACGAAAACTGGAAACTCAGAGCTAGAGAATGTAGACAAGGTCTTAAGAAATTTTGTTCAAAGGAAGATCTGGATAAAATAAATCAGTACATTCAAAGTGGATATGACCGCGTCAATCAAAGTTATGAACCACTCCAACGCAATTCCATTAATACTCCAGATATTGTTTCGAAGTTAGATGCTTGTAATACACTAACTACAGAAATATGTGATTTAGTGAGTAAACGAATAGAAGCGAGCCTTGTTCATGAACCCTTTAAAGCTGAACTGGAAAAGGAAAGAGTACGGATGATATTAAATAGAGAAGAATATAAATCTGTTTTCGGCGGAACAAACACTGAAAGTGTCTTCTCAGAAGTACCGGAAGCGTTAGAAGATGTGTCCGTGGCCAATTCAGCTTCTAGTAAGAGAGCAGATGCAGAGGCAGATCTTGCAGCAAAGTTAGAACATGCAAAATCTATGCAGGAGATACAAGCTCAACAGACTAAACTCAGTAAACTGGAAAGTGACTGGAAATTCCATGAGACACAGATGATGGTCGAAATCAAGCAGAAACAAGCGGAAGTGGAGCAAAAGCTTGAGGAGGAGAAATCAAGACTGGAAATGATGCAAGCAGACATGGCTGTTAAGGTGGCTGCAGCTCGAGTTCGAACATATAATAAATTTGAAGGAGATGTGGAGAGTGCAGGTGGAGAGCTCTGTGATACTGTTCCTGTTATCAGAACCCCGTCTGTTATGAATACAAGCAGACCCGTAAGCAAAGGAGTCATACAATCACAACCACAAGTATCTTCTCAGAGTTCGACAGTCGGCTTGGCTGAAGCAATTGTTAGTTCTCTAAGCTTAAATCGTCTCCCTGTTCCCGAACCAATTGTGTTCACTGGAGATCCTTTGAAGTTTGTTGATTTTAAGATGTCATTTCTGACTTTAATTGGCAGGAAACCTATTCCTGCTGGTGAGAAGATGCTCTTTCTGAAAGGTTACCTTGCAGGAGAGGCACGTAAAGCTGTAGAAGGGTTCTTTTATCGCAGCTCTCAAGATGCATACGAGGGTGCCTGGGCCGTTTTAGAAGATAGATATGGAAACCCATTTGTTATGCAAAGGGCCTTTCGAGACAAACTTATGAAATGGCCTAAGATAAGCTCAAATGATTCGTCTGCATTAAGAGATTTTGCAGATTTCTTAAAGGGCTGTGTGGAAGCCATGCCTCATGTTAAAGGACTCGCTATTTTAAATGACTGCGAGGAGAATCATAAGCTTTTGAAAAAACTGCCAGATTGGATGATACGAAAATGGAGTAGGATCGTTGTAGAAGAACTTGATGCATTGGGAGTATATCCAACCTTTAACCGCTTCACAGAGTTTGTGTTGAAGGAAGCACGCATAGCCTGCAACCCTATTGCCTCTCCTTTCTTGCAGAGTTTTAGACCATCAGATGAGAGGCCACATAAAAAGGCAAAGGCTCTTAACACAAGTGCCCAAACAAAGGATCATAAGTTAAAGATCTCAGACAGTGGATCTGCATTTAGGCCAAGGCAACCGTGTACCATCTGCAAGGATCAGTTTCATAGTATTGCTAAGTGCCCAGTCTTTGGAGCAAAATCTATGGGAGAAAAAAGGTCAGTTATATATCAAAATCATCTTTGTTTTGGATGTTTACGTAAGGGCCATATCACTAAAGACTGTAGGACAAGACATGTATGTGGGGTGTGTGGCCGTCGCCATCCGACTTGTTTGCATGAAGAGAGAGAGAGAAACTCTGGAGAGGTTACAACGACTGATTCTGCGATCACAGAAGGGCAAATGTTCCAGGACATTCATAAGGTCAATTCTCATGCATTGATTCGAGAGGCATCTGCAACTTCAAGCATTGTTCCTGTTTTCTTGTCATCTGTAAATGAACCTGAAAAGGAAATTCTTACATATGCTCTTCTTGACACACAGAGCGATTCAACCTTTGTCTTGGAAGACCTTGTTAGAGAGCTAAATGTAGTTACTCAACCTCTGCAGTTGAAGTTAAGTACAATGACTGCTGTAGATACAGTCATAGCTAGTCAAAGTGTACGTGGCTTGCAAGTTAGAAGTTTTTACAATAAAGGGTGTGTTTTGTTACGTCAAGCATATACACGTGACTTTATCCCTGTTGACAAGTCTTGTATACCAACTAGAGCTACAGCTTTGCAGTGGTCTCATCTTAAACATCTTTCAGATAAGTTGCCACCACTTCAAGATTGTGATGTGGGATTGCTTATTGGATACGATTATCCTTCAGCTTTGGCACCCCTTGAGGTCATTATTGGTCATGAGAATGAGCCATTTGCACAAAAGACTGAATTGGGATGGAGTATAATAGGAGCAGCGAATCCCCATCTGGAGAGACAAGGAAGCCAAAGGTTTGTGCACAGAGTTGGAGTGAAGGAAATTGCTGTTCCACCCGCTGTAGACATCCTGAGAGTTTTAGAGTCTGACTTTAATGAGAGAAATTCTGAGGGCAAACTTGTGTCTCAAGACGATGTGCATTTTATTCAGCTTCTTAGTGAAAACATTCAACAGAGAGATAATGGCCATTTAGAGATGCCTCTTCCGTTTAAAGGCCAAGGTCCTCCCTCACTGCCAAATAATAAGAAGCTGGCTATAGTTCGCCTTCATCACTTAAAGAGGAAGTTGAAAGCTAATCAACAATTGTATGACCATTACAAAACCTTTATGGAAGAGGTGATCAAGAATGGTGATGCAGAGCTGGTTCCAGAGACAGAGGTGGAAGAGATTATGTGGTATATACCTCATCATGGTGTATACCATCCTAAAAAACCTGGTAAGCTAAGAGTTGTCTTTGATTGTTCAGCTAAATTTCATGGCATCTCTTTAAATGACACACTCTTGACAGGCCCTGATCTTACTAGTTCTCTGGTGGGAGTCCTCTGCCGTTTCAGAAAGGAGGCAGTAGCGATCATCTGCGATATTGAAAGAATGTTTCACCAATTCCTTGTCCGGCCTGAGGACCGCACCTATCTGAGGTTTCTATGGTGGGAGCATGGAGACCTGGATTGTGAGCCCAAAGAATATCAGATGGCTGTTCACCTTTTTGGTGCTGCATCTTCCCCAGGGTGTGCTAACTTTGGCTTGAAGTACTTGGCAGAACAATACAAGTCAGTCTATCCACTTGCAGCAGCCTTTGTGACAAACAGTTTTTATGTTGATGATGGACTAGTGAGCGTTCCCTCAGTTAAAGAAGCTTCTCAGTTAATAGTTGAAGCACAGGAGTTGTGCAAAAGAGGAGGCCTGCGGCTTCACAAATTTAATTCGAATGAGAAAGCAGTTCTTGGTTGTGTGGATCCCTCTGAAGGAGCGGCGACCATTGAAAGCCTCGATTTCAATCAAGATTTTTCCCCAGTAGAGTATGCATTGGGAATTCAGTGGCTAATCGAAACTGACCACTTTAGCTTTAATGTAAATTGGAAAGACCAACCTGACACCCGTCGTGGTATTCTTTCAGTCATAGCTTCCTTGTACGATCCATTGGGGTTCGTGGCTCCATTCATTTTAAGTGGAAAGTGTGTTCTTCAGGAGCTGTGCCGTAGGAGTATTGGATGGGACGATCCACTTCCTGATGACTTGCGTTTACGGTGGGAGGAATGGAAAACAGATCTTGAGGGGTTGAGAGAGATCTCAATCCCAAGATGTTATTATCCAACACAATTTGGCAAGAATGTGAGCATTGAATTACACCACTTTTCAGATGCCAGCAGTGTGGGATATGGAGCATGCTCTTACTTGCGCTACAAGAATGACCATAACAAAGTCCATTGTAGCCTTGTCATGGCTAAAGCTAGAGTTGTGCCATCAAAGGTCACAAGTATTCCCCGCTTAGAATTGTCAGCTGCTGTGATTGCAGCCCGACTGAGTGCTCTCTTAAAATCAGAGTTGAACATGAAGATTGATAGAGAGTTCTTTTGGACAGATTCTCAAGTAATTCTAGCATACATCAATAATGAAGCACGGAGGTTTCATGTATTTGTAGCAAACTGTGTCCAGTTGATAAGAGAAAATACAAATTCAAGTCAGTGGCATTATGTTGATACATCAGAAAACCCAGCTGATCATGCATCTAGGGGACTTCGCTCATCAGAGATTCTGTCATCTAACTGGCTATCAGGTCCGAAGTTCTTGTGGAGGCAAGAAGTTCAAGCTGAACCTTCTCCATCAGATCTCTTGGTTGGCGACCCAGAGGTGAAGGTAGTTCAACTATTTCTATCAAGCACACGTGAGCGTACAGACATGCTTGAACGCTTGTCTAGGTTTTCATCCTGGACAACACTCCTTAAGGTAGTGGCAAGAATTAAAAGACTGTGCTCTGGGCCAAAATGTTTCATGGAGGTTGTGACTGTAAAGGAACGTGAGAGTGCAGCCAAAGTTCTGATAAGCCTTGTTCAACAGCAGTCCTTTAGCCAAGAAATAAAGATGCTTGAAATGGGACAACGTCTTCCAAGCTCCAGTCCACTCTTCTGTCTCGATCCAATTTTGAGTGATGGCTTACTCCGCGTTGGTGGAAGATTGAAACATGCAGCTCTCAGTGAAGCCTTTCGTCATCCGGTCATTTTACCCAGTGATGGTCACATCACTCGGCTCATTTTACTTCATTATCATTCTCAAGTGTGCCATCAGGGCAGAAGTCAAACTCAAATGGAACTTAGGGCAAATGGGTTTTGGATCCTTAGTTGCAGTAAGTTGGTTGCCAAGCTCATACACAAGTGTGTACAGTGTCGGAGATTGAGGCGTCCTGTGGAAGAGCAACGCATGGCTGAGCTCCCTAAAGAGCGTGTTGAGAGATCGGCTCCTTTCACAAACTGTGGAATGGATTGCTTTGGACCATTTCTTACTAAAAGATACCGTAAGGAGTACAAGAGATATGGTCTGATATTCACTTGTCTTTATTCCCGAGCAGTGCATATAGAAATGTTAGAAGATCTATCTACAGATTCATTTATTAATGCTCTCCGGTGTTTCATCAGTTTAAGAGGAGCTGTGAGTCGGCTGTATTGTGATCAAGGGAGGAATTTTGTAGGAGCCAAGAATGAATTAAGAGAAGCGCTTAAACAATGTGATCACCAGGCCTTGGAAAATTTTCTTGCTGAAAGGCAGTGTGAATTTGTATTCAATGCTCCATCAGCAAGTCATGCTGGTGGTGTTTGGGAGCGTCAAATTCGTACTATTCGAAACGTCCTAAATGCTACCTTGGCTCAAGGTGTAGGCAGGCTTGATGATGCCTCTCTTAGAACACTCCTTTATGAGGCCATGGCCATTGTCAACAGCCGCCCATTGACTTTGGATGGAATAAATGACCCCAGTTCTCTTGAACCATTAACACCTAATCATCTCATTCTTATGAAATCAAAGCTTGCACTTCCGCCTCCTGGGAAATTCGTGAAAGAGGACATATATGGTACAAGGAGATGGCGTAGGATTCAATATTTGATTGAACAATTCTGGAGCCGATGGAAGAGGGAGTACTTGTCCAATATCTCGACACGGCAGAAGTGGCATGTCCCCCGGCGAAACCTTAGGGTAAATGATGTGGTCATTATCAAGGAAGAAATTCTTCAGAGAAGTAAGTGGCAGTTGGGACGAGTGGTGGAAACAACTGTGGATGGTGATGGTTTGGTTCGAAGGGTTAAATTACAAGTAGGGGAACAGAGATCATCCAAACACAATTCTCCATCTAAATTCTCAATCATAGAAAGACCAATACAAAAGTTAGTTCTGCTACTTGAGAGTGAATAGTATCACACACACATATGGGTACATGAATGAATATGATGAATATTTTATGCTTATTTGCACATTTGGCCTTGGGATATTAAATGATCCTTAGAATTGAGAATCATGTATGAATTGTAATATGACATGATTGGTGGGAGTGTAACTGACCAGGATCATTGGTTTAAATTCACTGAATTTATTGATTTGATTTTGTGTGTTGATGTATTTTGTTCTGTGCATGTTTGTGTGCGTTTTGTATTTATGTGGTTGGATTTGTCCTGCTGGGGATGCCGTGGATTGCACGGGGTGGAATGCCTATAAAGGTAAAGGTGTCACAGGTGGGCGTAATGAGACGTCGCTGTTTGCAAAGGCAGCCTAGTTGTGGTGTATTGCGAGTTTGCATTGTTAAAGGAAATATTGACGCCTGTGTCTAACAACAGAGTAAGACAATCCATGTTTTGCAGTCCTTGGTCAGCGCAGCGAGGTATGTTTGTTTGTATGGTTTATATATGGTTGGTGTGATTTGTATGGAGTGACTGATATCTTGTTGTATTTTATTCAGTTTTCACGGCGCTATGAGGTGAAATAAATGAACGACGTTTATGCTGTGATTCAAGCAAAATAAAGAAAACTTAAGCGCCTGTCGAGACTCTCTTCTTGAAATCCAAGGGTTGCTACAGATTATATTCCTTAACAAATCCTGTATATCAGCGTGAGGCAGACAAAAACACAAAGGTAAGTGCAGACCCAAGAGTGGTGGAACAACCTAACCCAAGACAAATAAACGTCTCAAGGTGTGAAGAGCATCTTCAGAGAAACATAAACCTCTGTAGGCCTTCCACTGCCAAGCACCAGCTCTTACTATTTGGGGGGGGGGGGGGGGGGGGGTGGTGGTAGCCGTGGCCTAAAGGTCTAAGAGATGGACCTAGGCCCCTAAGGTACAGCAACCGACAATAACCTCGGATGAAGTGCGCTCGATCAATCACTCGACCGCCGCCCGGGTGCCGCAGCTGGCGTGTGCCCACTGCTCCGGGTACATATGAGTTGGCTCCGGGTGGGTTAAGGTGCAGAGAGTTGCTGAAATAACTTCAAGTTTTAGTGCAGCAGCTCCCTAGTGGACAATCCGTGACTTTACAAAACGCAGGCAACAGCACGCCCCCTAGAGCACACATGGGAAAGTGTTTATAAGAATCCCACAGCTGAAAAAGGCTGACTAAATGCGTTGATTTGACACGCGTGGAAGATTGCTTTATGACATCATAAAGCACACGCAAAACTAAAGTACCAGAAAAGAAAAAAAAACCAAACAAGTGAAGCTTCTCTTTAGACTGTAAATAAGAGCTAACCACTCTGAACATGCTTTCTCCCTCCTAACCTGCGTAAACGCAGGAGGAACGTTCATCAATGACAAGGAGCGTATGATTATAAATCATTACTCGTTGCCCGATTCGCGCTAAGGAGAAAACATCTCAGCTCATCATCGTGGTTAGGGAGACGTAACACTTTCGAATCACATTTCTCAGTTAGAAACTATAGAAATGATCCCTGAAAGTATAGTCTTAACTTCCAAGCCACACTGTCACAGTCCTTTAATCGTCTCACCACGTTTCACCATAGCGCTAAGACGCTCTTGTCAATCTGCAATCACGTGAAAATTTTACAGCTTGCTCAGTGCGCTCAATCGTTATGCTCACTGAAAGATATAATCCAAATTGTACATGTAACATGTCGACATTCACTATCAGTAGTGACATTTAAGAATGGTTGATTAAAGACTGAAACAAGTTGAATGTTTAAACTTCATTTTCATCTAATACTCCACCTGGAGTCTGTGAGGTGTACACGGTAGCATTAAATACGAGATATGAAAGACAGAGACGTTTCTAACCAAAAAAGCTATTTTTTTTAGCATGACAGGCTTATGAACAAGGATTGACAAAATGATTATATTCCTTAACAAATCCTGTATATCAGCGTGAGGCAGACAAAAACACAAAGGTAAGTGCAGACCCAAGAGTGGTGGAACAACCTAACCCAAGACAAATAAACGTCTCAAGGTGTGAAGAGCATCTTCAGAGAAACATAAACCTCTGTAGGCCTTCCACTGCCAAGCACCTGCTCTCACTATTTGGGGGGGGGGGGGGGGGGGGGGGGGGGTTGGTAGCCGTGGCCTAAAGGTCTAAGAGATGGACCTAGGCCCCTAAGGTACAGCAACCGACAATAACCTCGGCTGAAGTGCGCTCGATCAATCACTCGACCGCCGCCCGGGTGCCGCAGCTGGCGTGTGCCCACTGCTCCGGGTACATATGAGTTGGCTCCGGGTGGGTTAAGGTGCAGAGAGTTGCTGAAATAACTTCAAGTTTTAGTGCAGCAGCTCCCTAGTGGACAATCCGTGACTTTACAAAACGCAGGCAACAGCACGCCCCCTAGAGCACACATGGGAAAGTGTTTATAAGAATCCCACAGCTGAAAAAGGCTGACTAAATGCGTTGATTTGACACGCGTGGAGGATTGCTTTATGACATCATAAAGCACACGCAAAACTAAAATACAAGAAAAGAAAAAAAAACCAAACAAGTGAAGCTTCTCTTTAGACTGTAAATAAGAGCTAACCACTCTGAACATGCTTTCTCCCTCCTAACCTGCGTAAACGCAGGAGGAACGTTCATCAATGACAAAGAGCGTATGATTACAAATCATTACTCGTTGCCCGATTCGCGCTAAGGAGAAAACATCTCAGCTCATCATCGTGGTTAGGGAGACGTAACACTTTCGAATCACATTTCTCAGTTAGAAACTATAGAAATGATCCCTGAAAGTATAGTCTTAACTTCCAAGCCATACTGTCACAGTCCTTTAATCGTCTCACCACGTTTCACCATAGCGCTAAGACGCTCTTGTCAATCTGCAATCACGTGAAAATTTTACAGCTTGCTCAGTGCGCTCAATCGTTATGCTCACTGAAAGATATAATCCAAATTGTACATGTAACATGTCGACATTCACTATCAGTAGTGACATTTAAGAATGGTTGATTAAAGACTGAAACAAGTTGAATGTTTAAACTTCATTTTCATGTAATACTCCACCTGGAGTCTGTGAGGTGTACACGGTAGCATTAAATACGAGATATGAAAGACAGAGACGTTTCTAACCAAAAAAGCTATTTTTTTTAGCATGACAGGCTTATGAACAAGGATTGACAAAATGATTATATTCCTTAACAAATCCTGTATATCAGCGTGAGGCAGACAAAAACACAAAGGTAAGTGCAGACCCAAGAGTGGTGGAACAACCTAACCCAAGACAAATAAACGTCTCAAGGTGTGAAGAGCATCTTCAGAGAAACAGAAACCTCTGTAGGCCTTCCACTGCCAAGCACCAGCTCTCACTATTTGGGGGGGGGGGGGGGGGGTTGGTAGCCGTGGCCTAAAGGTCTAAGAGATGGACCTAGGCCCCTAAGGTACAGCAACCGACAATAACCTCGGCTGAAGTGCGCTCGATCAATCACTCGACCGCCGCCCGGGTGCCGCAGCTGGCGTGTGCCCACTGCTCCGGGTACATATGAGTTGGCTCCGGGTGGGTTAAGGTGCAGAGAGTTGCTGAAATAACTTCAAGTTTTAGTGCAGCAGCTCCCTAGTGGACAATCCGTGACTTTACAAAACGCAGGCAACAGCACGCCCCCTAGAGCACACATGGGAAAGTGTTTATAAGAATCCCACAGCTGAAAAAGGCTGACTAAATGCGTTGATTTGACACGCGTGGAGGATTGCTTTATGACATCATAAAGCACACGCAAAACTAAAGTACAAGAAAAGAAAAAAAAACCAAACAAGTGAAGCTTCTCTTTAGACTGTAAATAAGAGCTAACCACTCTGAACATGCTTTCTCCCTCCTAACCTGCGTAAACGCAGGAGGAACGTTCATCAATGACAAAGAGCGTATGATTACAAATCATTACTCGTTGCCCGATTCGCGCTAAGGAGAAAACATCTCAGCTCATCATCGTGGTTAGGGAGACGTAACACTTTCGAATCACATTTCTCAGTTAGAAACTATAGAAATGATCCCTGAAAGTATAGTCTTAACTTCCAAGCCATACTGTCACAGTCCTTTAATCGTCTCACCACGTTTCACCATAGCGCTAAGACGCTCTTGTCAATCTGCAATCACGTGAAAATTTTACAGCTTGCTCAGTGCGCTCAATCGTTATGCTCACTGAAAGATATAATCCAAATTGTACATGTAACATGTCGACATTCACTATCAGTAGTGACATTTAAGAATGGTTGATTAAAGACTGAAACAAGTTGAATGTTTAAACTTCATTTTCATCTAATACTCCACCTGGAGTCTGTGAGGTGTACACGGTAGCATTAAATACGAGATATGAAAGACAGAGACGTTTCTAACCAAAAAAGCTATTTTTTTTAGCATGACAGGCTTATGAACAAGGATTGACAAAATGATTATATTCCTTAACAAATCCTGTATATCAGCGTGAGGCAGACAAAAACACAAAGGTAAGTGCAGACCCAAGAGTGGTGGAACAACCTAACCCAAGACAAATAAACGTCTCAAGGTGTGAAGAGCATCTTCAGAGAAACATAAACCTCTGTAGGCCTTCCACTGCCAAGCACCTGCTCTCACTATTTGGGGGGGGGGGGGGGGGTTGGTAGCCGTGGCCTAAAGGTCTAAGAGATGGACCTAGGCCCCTAAGGTACAGCAACCGACAATAACCTCGGCTGAAGTGCGCTCGATCAATCACTCGACCGCCGCCCGGGTGCCGCAGCTGGCGTGTGCCCACTGCTCCGGGTACATATGAGTTGGCTCCGGGTGGGTTAAGGTGCAGAGAGTTGCTGAAATAACTTCAAGTTTTAGTGCAGCAGCTCCCTAGTGGACAATCCGTGACTTTACAAAACGCAGGCAACAGCACGCCCCCTAGAGCACACATGGGAAAGTGTTTATAAGAATCCCACAGCTGAAAAAGGCTGACTAAATGCGTTGATTTGACACGCGTGGAGGATTGCTTTATGACATCATAAAGCACACGCAAAACTAAAGTACAAGAAAAGAAAAAAAAACCAAACAAGTGAAGCTTCTCTTTAGACTGTAAATAAGAGCTAACCACTCTGAACATGCTTTCTCCCTCCTAACCTGCGTAAACGCAGGAGGAACGTTCATCAATGACAAAGAGCGTATGATTACAAATCATTACTCGTTGCCCGATTCGCGCTAAGGAGAAAACATCTCAGCTCATCATCGTGGTTAGGGAGACGTAACACTTTCGAATCACATTTCTCAGTTAGAAACTATAGAAATGATCCCTGAAAGTATAGTCTTAACTTCCAAGCCATACTGTCACAGTCCTTTAATCGTCTCACCACGTTTCACCATAGCGCTAAGACGCTCTTGTCAATCTGCAATCACGTGAAAATTTTACAGCTTGCTCAGTGCGCTCAATCGTTATGCTCACTGAAAGATATAATCCAAATTGTACATGTAACATGTCGACATTCACTATCAGTAGTGACATTTAAGAATGGTTGATTAAAGACTGAAACAAGTTGAATGTTTAAACTTCATTTTCATCTAATACTCCACCTGGAGTCTGTGAGGTGTACACGGTAGCATTAAATTCGAGATATGAAAGACAGAGACGTTTCTAACCAAAAAAGCTATTTTTTTTAGCATGACAGGCTTATGAACAAGGATTGACAAAATGATTATATTCCTTAACAAATCCTGTATATCAGCGTGAGGCAGACAAAAACACAAAGGTAAGTGCAGACCCAAGAGTGGTGGAACAACCTAACCCAAGACAAATAAACGTCTCAAGGTGTGAAGAGCATCTTCAGAGAAACATAAACCTCTGTAGGCCTTCCACTGCCAAGCACCTGCTCTCACTATTTGGGGGGGGGGGGGGGGGTTGGTAGCCGTGGCCTAAAGGTCTAAGAGATGGACCTAGGCCCCTAAGGTACAGCAACCGACAATAACCTCGGCTGAAGTGCGCTCGATCAATCACTCGACCGCCGCCCGGGTGCCGCAGCTGGCGTGTGCCCACTGCTCCGGGTACATATGAGTTGGCTCCGGGTGGGTTAAGGTGCAGAGAGTTGCTGAAATAACTTCAAGTTTTAGTGCAGCAGCTCCCTAGTGGACAATCCGTGACTTTACAAAACGCAGGCAACAGCACGCCCCCTAGAGCACACATGGGAAAGTGTTTATAAGAATCCCACAGCTGAAAAAGGCTGACTAAATGCGTTGATTTGACACGCGTGGAGGATTGCTTTATGACATCATAAAGCACACGCAAAACTAAAGTACAAGAAAAGAAAAAAAAACCAAACAAGTGAAGCTTCTCTTTAGACTGTAAATAAGAGCTAACCACTCTGAACATGCTTTCTCCCTCCTAACCTGCGTAAACGCAGGAGGAACGTTCATCAATGACAAAGAGCGTATGATTACAAATCATTACTCGTTGCCCGATTCGCGCTAAGGAGAAAACATCTCAGCTCATCATCGTGGTTAGGGAGACGTAACACTTTCGAATCACATTTCTCAGTTAGAAACTATAGAAATGATCCCTGAAAGTATAGTCTTAACTTCCAAGCCATACTGTCACAGTCCTTTAATCGTCTCACCACGTTTCACCATAGCGCTAAGACGCTCTTGTCAATCTGCAATCACGTGAAAATTTTACAGCTTGCTCAGTGCGCTCAATCGTTATGCTCACTGAAAGATATAATCCAAATTGTACATGTAACATGTCGACATTCACTATCAGTAGTGACATTTAAGAATGGTTGATTAAAGACTGAAACAAGTTGAATGTTTAAACTTCATTTTCATCTAATACTCCACCTGGAGTCTGTGAGGTGTACACGGTAGCATTAAATACGAGATATGAAAGACAGAGACGTTTCTAACCAAAAAAGCTATTTTTTTTAGCATGACAGGCTTATGAACAAGGATTGACAAAATGATTATATTCCTTAACAAATCCTGTATATCAGCGTGAGGCAGACAAAAACACAAAGGTAAGTGCAGACCCAAGAGTGGTGGAACAACCTAACCCAAGACAAATAAACGTCTCAAGGTGTGAAGAGCATCTTCAGAGAAACAGAAACCTCTGTAGGCCTTCCACTGCCAAGCACCTGCTCTCACTATTTGGGGGGGGGGGGGGGTTGGTAGCCGTGGCCTAAAGGTCTAAGAGATGGACCTAGGCCCCTAAGGTACAGCAACCGACAATAACCTCGGCTGAAGTGCGCTCGATCAATCACTCGACCGCCGCCCGGGTGCCGCAGCTGGCGTGTGCCCACTGCTCCGGGTACATATGAGTTGGCTCCGGGTGGGTTAAGGTGCAGAGAGTTGCTGAAATAACTTCAAGTTTTAGTGCAGCAGCTCCCTAGTGGACAATCCGTGACTTTACAAAACGCAGGCAACAGCACGCCCCCTAGAGCACACATGGGAAAGTGTTTATAAGAATCCCACAGCTGAAAAAGGCTGACTAAATGCGTTGATTTGACACGCGTGGAGGATTGCTTTATGACATCATAAAGCACACGCAAAACTAAAGTACAAGAAAAGAAAAAAAAACCAAACAAGTGAAGCTTCTCTTTAGACTGTAAATAAGAGCTAACCACTCTGAACATGCTTTCTCCCTCCTAACCTGCGTAAACGCAGGAGGAACGTTCATCAATGACAAAGAGCGTATGATTACAAATCATTACTCGTTGCCCGATTCGCGCTAAGGAGAAAACATCTCAGCTCATCATCGTGGTTAGGGAGACGTAACACTTTCGAATCACATTTCTCAGTTAGAAACTATAGAAATGATCCCTGAAAGTATAGTCTTAACTTCCAAGCCATACTGTCACAGTCCTTTAATCGTCTCACCACGTTTCACCATAGCGCTAAGACGCTCTTGTCAATCTGCAATCACGTGAAAATTTTACAGCTTGCTCAGTGCGCTCAATCGTTATGCTCACTGAAAGATATAATCCAAATTGTACATGTAACATGTCGACATTCACTATCAGTAGTGACATTTAAGAATGGTTGATTAAAGACTGAAACAAGTTGAATGTTTAAACTTCATTTTCATCTAATACTCCACCTGGAGTCTGTGAGGTGTACACGGTAGCATTAAATACGAGATATGAAAGACAGAGACGTTTCTAACCAAAAAAGCTATTTTTTTTAGCATGACAGGCTTATGAACAAGGATTGACAAAATGATTATATTCCTTAACAAATCCTGTATATCAGCGTGAGGCAGACAAAAACACAAAGGTAAGTGCAGACCCAAGAGTGGTGGAACAACCTAACCCAAGACAAATAAACGTCTCAAGGTGTGAAGAGCATCTTCAGAGAAACAGAAACCTCTGTAGGCCTTCCACTGCCAAGCACCTGCTCTCACTATTTGGGGGGGGGGGTTGGTAGCCGTGGCCTAAAGGTCTAAGAGATGGACCTAGGCCCCTAAGGTACAGCAACCGACAATAACCTCGGCTGAAGTGCGCTCGATCAATCACTCGACCGCCGCCCGGGTGCCGCAGCTGGCGTGTGCCCACTGCTCCGGGTACATATGAGTTGGCTCCGGGTGGGTTAAGGTGCAGAGAGTTGCTGAAATAACTTCAAGTTTTAGTGCAGCAGCTCCCTAGTGGACAATCCGTGACTTTACAAAACGCAGGCAACAGCACGCCCCCTAGAGCACACATGGGAAAGTGTTTATAAGAATCCCACAGCTGAAAAAGGCTGACTAAATGCGTTGATTTGACACGCGTGGAGGATTGCTTTATGACATCATAAAGCACACGCAAAACTAAAGTACAAGAAAAGAAAAAAAAACCAAACAAGTGAAGCTTCTCTTTAGACTGTAAATAAGAGCTAACCACTCTGAACATGCTTTCTCCCTCCTAACCTGCGTAAACGCAGGAGGAACGTTCATCAATGACAAAGAGCGTATGATTATAAATCATTACTCGTTGCCCGATTCGCGCTAAGGAGAAAACATCTCAGCTCATCATCGTGGTTAGGGAGACGTAACACTTTCGAATCACATTTCTCAGTTAGAAACTATAGAAATGATCCCTGAAAGTATAGTCTTAACTTCTAAGCTGTCTCACCAAACCTCTTTAGTTTCGTCACTACTTTTCACTCATGTGGTAATCTGCTAAACACATCATATTTGTTAATATTCATCTGCTCCTACATGTTTCTTTCATTGTTTCTTGTTTTTATAAATGATTTTATTGATAAAATACGTTTATTTAGCCACATTTTCTTTACCCAGAATGCAACAGCGTTTCATTTACGTCACACCTTCGTTTAATCCAATCGCTGTATCAGCCTCTTTGGAGACTCGTTTTAGCGCATTTTCTAACCCTGTGATTCATTCAGTATTTTTCATTGTCTTGGATTCAAGTCAAGAAACGTAAACTAGTCGTAGCATCCGATTAAACGACGATTATTAATGGAAGTCGCGATTAACAGTTTGTTTTTTATATCAACGTATATTCCTAGGGGGGGAACTATTTCGCTGTCACGCCTACAGGTTCATCAGCGATATTTGTTCGCCCTAAAACATGTTGTCGTTCTGACGTTCCGGGTGATATATTGATATAAAGTTGATAAAACGCTGTTACAGTGCTATCACGAGCTAATTTAACGCTGTTGTGATACGGGAAATCATGTCGATATCGCCAGCTAACTAACATTTTTCATAGATACGACTATGTTGACTTTCGCTGCTCGCTTTGGACCGCATGTGAATCGCTCATGCTTCATGTTAGCTTCGTTATAGCCACATTTTACCTCGCAGCCTCGTCCGGGTTTTCAGCGTCTGTCATTGGGATCCTCATAAATACAGCAACTCAGAATAACTCAACTCAAAATAAACCCGAGTACCAGGTCGCTTGTAGCTGCGAGTGTAAAAGAAAGCAATGTGACACTTTTATGTGGAGTAAGAAATGCTTTCATACTCTTTATTACATTCGAGCATGTTTTGCAGCACGTCAGGCATTGACATTGCATCTCTTAACGCAGGTCATGCATGAAGATAGTTGACAATGGAAACGGTATAAAGACACGTCCTATTATTAGAAAGGTCTCTCACATTTGTAATCTTCATGCATATATACACACAAAAGAGGCAGAGAGAATGCACAAACATATACTTCTGTTCTTTGGATTTTAACAAATGAGTGCATGTAGCCTAAAGGCTAGGAGTGCATTTGAGTGAGGCTTTTGAGTGTGGAGCAGATGACCATGTGCATTTGAGTGAGGCTTTTGAGTGTGGATGACCATCATACAGGATCTCAGGGACATTCACCTACATCTCACCCTCAGCCTCATTACAACCTACAACTTCATAATTGCCCACTCTACTGTGGGTGATTTGCATGCAATTCTGTTGCATTTTGATATATCTGTGTTACAACAGATGTATTAACATACAAGTACAACACAACCACAAATAACAAATCAAATTGGACAAGTCGAACATTATTACGCCTGACATAATTTATGGGAATGTATCTGCTAAAAAAAAAAAACCCTCAGAAATGGACCTTCAAAATTCCTTCATCTACTAAAGAGGGACCGTGTCAAAATTCCTTCATCTACTAAAGAGGGACCGTGTCCAAATTCCTTCATCTACTAAAGAAAAGAACAGAATAGACTTCTCCCATTACATGAACGTAATGAGACCCGTGATGCTACAGAGAGGATGTGGTTGGGGATATAAGGGTTCAATAAATATTGTGCTGGTGTGTTGTGCTGGAAGCTCATGGTGTAGTTCTGGAAACAGTCCTGGAGCAGCCGGAAGAGGAAGGCGGAGCTGGGTGGAGAAGTTCCACTCTGCCCCAGCCACTTCCTACACCAGACGTCGTTGTTGATG